>NC_044549.1:108615612-108783112 GCF_007565055.1 Rhinopithecus roxellana
CTGGCTCCACCAATTACTGGTTTTACCACTCCACACAAGTTCCTTAACTATTTAATGCCTCTACTTTTATATCTGTAAAATGGGAGATCCTGAGAATTAAATGCTATACACGTAGAAGAGTGCCTGGCATAATTGGTACTCAACAGAAATTAGCTATTGTTATTTTAGTTGCTATTATCTTTTAAAATTTTATTTTAATCAAATTTTGGTATGGAAGGGAGATAAATGCCCATACTCAGTCAACTATTTTGAACTGGAAGCATGAGCCTGACTTTGAACTTATTAGAATGCTAATCAGCATATGATTGAACAGCACTTGCAAAAGAAAAAAATGAAAAGAAAAATGGTAAAACCTGCTTTTGAGAAAGACAAGAAAGTAGGTAGTAATTACTAAAAGCAACCTGACAGCACACATTTGCAAGAGGACTCCACATCAAATGGCATTTCAGATTATACTGAATCTTTTTTCTTAACAGGATAAAATAAGTAAAGATTTCCTTCCTCAAATATAACTTTAAATGCCTGGAGCAACAATTCATATTGACACTATCCTTGCTTTATAATAGTTTTTGTAATCTTCTGGAATAAGTCTTCTTTTCAACAGCAGATAAATAATGTAAAACAAAATGTTCCATCTTCTACCAGCCCTGAAAAATTATTTTCTCATATTTGTAAAAAACGGCATTGCAAAACCTCGCAATAACATAGGTTGAGCCAATTCCAATCCTTTGGGATTTTCTTTCATTTTAACTAGTATTTCAACTTGCAATTTGATTTTGATTTTATAGCAAGATTTAAGGGCAAAAGTTTCTTGGAAGATATCTGGATGCCAAGTTAATTCTGTTACATCTCTTTCTAGAAAATCTGTCTTAAAATACAAGGGCCTCAAGCTATTGTCTGCTAACATGGCCTTGAGGAGCATCTTTCTCTGTTTATTTAATTTATCTCCATTGTTGTATTAATGCCAAGAGAAAGTGACAGGCTTTGACAGTATTCAGCTATTTTTTTAATGTCTATATGATTCTGACTTTATTATAAAATTTCTCTTTTATTTAAAAAGTACTTTCTTATTCAGCAGTTTCATCAGCCACTCCAAACATGATATTTCTTTATTCCTTAAAATATTTGTGAATCTTAGGGTTGCAAAATGATCTGAAAACCAAAAATAGGCTATGATAGATGCATATAGAAAAATTGCATTTTAAAATAAATGCAAAACTTTACATTATAGGTTGTAAAAAAAAGGTATTTAATTTGTTCTTTAATAGACTGTCAAAAAGCTGAACTTTAATATAATATTTAAAAATTTAATTGAAAAAATTATATTTTACAGATGAATAATTATCTGACTGATATGCTTTTGCCATGTCAATTGTCCTTTAGGTGAAAAAAAAAATGTCTGTGGAGACAACATGAAAAAAATACATGATTGCCATAATATTTTGTTGTTGTTGCTGAATGTTTGTTTAAAAATATCTACATGATGAGTAACAAGTGATTCCCGGTCCCAGGGTACTACAGCTGTAACATTCAAAACACAGATTCAATGTCAAAACACATTTATTATGCCTAAAAAAAGTGCCTTACAAAATGTGCTTTGTACCAAAGAATGAAAAGTTTGAACATGGGAATAAACTTGACCAACTTTTTTGTCTTTATAGATTCAATGCTTGCCAAAGTGTACATCTGTTTATTCTAAAGCAATTACTAATCTTTTTTTTTTTTTTTTTTTTTTGAGATGGAGTCTCACTCTGTAACCCAGGTTGGAGTGCAGTGGCATGATCTCGGCTCACTGCAACTCTGCCTCCCGGGTTCAAGTGATTCTTGTGCCTCAGCCTCCTGAGTTGCTGGGATTACAGTCACTCACCACCATACCCTGCTAATTTTTGTATTTTTAGTAGAGACAGGGATTCACCATGTTGGCCAGACTGGTCTCGAACTCCATACCTTAAGTGATCCGCCCACCTCGGCCTCCCAAAACACTAGGATTACAGGCATTAGCCACTGCGCCTGCTGATTACTAATCTTTTCCTCAGAGTTTACAGCATCCCTTCTGGGCTTATGCACATGTGGCAAAACTATCCTTTTTTTTTTTTATTTTTAATGATAATGAGTGAAAACTGAAATTACTTTCAATAATCCAAAAGCAACTCTAGAAGGTGTCGTGTCTATTTACACAGTAACTTGTGTTCAAATGCCACAATTTTATCTCCAATTCAAGAATCCATGGAACGAAAAAAATATGTTGTGCTTTAGGAAATATTTGCATTTAGTAACCTAGTGGGAACATTTCCAGTGGAAAAGGTATCAGTAATTGCTGGGAGATGCAATGGAATGTCAGAAAGTGAAAAATTAGCAAAGTGATAATCCTTAGAAAAAGTATACTTTACTATTACAGTTTTCAACACTGAAAAAGAAATGTTTGATTCTACATAAGTATAAATGCTCCATCTTTATCTGTCTACATAGTTGTTTTATGTAAAATTAACAAACAATATAATTTGCATCACTGCATAAGAAATATAAATAATTGCAGCAAAATATAATTTTTAGCCATTGATCTCAGCTGAATAAGACTACTGAGTTTAATGAAGGCTCTTCTATTCCTACACACAAAATCCTAATTACCTCTATTCTTCCTGAAGAACAAAATCTCCAGACACATTTACTTCAATAAAAGGAGTTTATTAAGTCTAAAATTCTAAGTAGAAGGCAATCTAGAGAGTGAATAAACAGAAATAGTCAAGGACATAATGTTCACAAAACTGTATAATACATTTAATTGAATGAACTGACAGATATTTCAGAATGAACTTTCAGGATTAAATATGATTGCAAAAAGTAAAAAAAAAAAAAGATGTATATATTATGCACATACACATCCAGTTTTAAAAAACATAATTTAGCAATATAGAGAGCTGGTGCTACCAAACATCTCTGAAATATGTGCATGTATGTGTATATATTCATATAATATGTGCATATATATTTGCACAGAGGAAAATGTGGCAATAACATTTTCTTTTCAGCAAGTGGAAGTGGGAAATAGAAGGTTCAGAACTTGGGAAATAGAAGGTTCAGATCTTCCTGCTCCCCTCCTATGTACACATACACCCATCTATACACACAGTCCATATACAAACCCTCACCGATATCTTTTTCTGTAAGAGTGTTTTCAAAATTTCTTTATTTGTATTCACATTTTGAGGTTTTTATTGTATTCATGTATCACCTGTACTATTATTTACTTAGCATTTTTTTCTTAAAACAACTTACTTTTAAAATTTATCAAAGAGAAATCTCATTATCACTACTATATCATCAGTATCACCTGCCATAAATAGATAATAAAAACATAATAACGTTGGTAAGTTCTAGCTAGATGTTGTTGACTATCAAATGTTCTAAGTCCGAAGCCTGCTCTCTCCGTTAAAACATTAGATATTAAAGACTAGCCCCCAAATGAGACTTTCTTTACTGAAGAAATTAAAGGATTGAAGCAAATTGGAAAAGAAAATAATTTTCTCATTATAGGTTTCTGATACCATTATTTGCCTGATTAGAGTACCACTTGATATTATCTTGCATACCATCGAGAGTCATCTCAAATACCAATTGTATCCCAGGCTGTGGGAGGCCTTGCCGTTTTCCAGTAGCCACTGCTGTTTTGGTCTCTGCTTCTTTTGTTTTAGATGGTAGAATGAGAAAGAGTACCTTAGTAATATGTATTTTTCTACTTTCTTCAATGGGTAAGAAATATAAATAATGAGGAGTCTGAGATATCTAATCCATCAAAGGTGAAAATAATTTAGTAAACAATCTGTACCACTGGTGGCAACTCCATGTAAACAATATTACCAGTAATTGAACATCTCTTTCCTTTACTGCTCAATAATGTCCCAGAACTGAAAGACAAACATGAACTTAGGATTGGAAGCTAATAAATGGGACACTTTTCCTAGGAGGCTGAGGGTAGCAGGGTTAATGAATTACAGATGAGATTGTTTACATGAGTGGGTGCTGTTTGCTTTCTTTGACATCAGGGCTGTCCTATCCAGTCAGAGTAAGTTCATTGACAATAGAAATGGGGAAGAGGAAACCAACTTAGCTCTAAAACAATGTTTAATTCCTTTTTAAATCCGTAATTCCAAAAGAATGTTTATGTTGCCTCTTTCTACTGCTGGGGAAAGGTTAATTTCTAGTTGGCTCTTAGTGCTACAAACTTGCTATTCAATAAGAAATATTTCCAAAACAACAAGTTCTAGTTCAAGGCCAAGGCTGGTGTGGACTTCTATGTGTAGTGGTGTGTGTATACTGCACTTTTCATAAATCCAAGAGAAATTTTAGAAGTCATTGTACGATCTGGATGAGTTAGGGGCTTAAAAGTAAGGAAAACAGGACTCTGCTTCCTCCTGCCTCACACTATTAGAATTTGCATGATCCAGAAGGGTAGTTCAGAACTATTGAACTACAGACCCACTCAGAGTTGGCCCTGGAAAATAGTGGTGAAAGGAACTAACCACAATGTGTAGAACTTTGGGTGGTCCATGTGGCTGAACTCTTATTCTGGAAGGAAAGATGGCTTAATGTATGAATGTACTTGAGTCATAAACTGTAGCTAATGAGCTGGTTGACTGGTCATGAATTTGAAATGAATACATTTGGTGACAAAGGAGGTCTAGGGAACGGCTATATATATAGATGGATCTCTTATATTGGGCACAGAGGGTAACACATCTGTGATCCATGTAAATACTTACCCAAAGGCTTCATCTGTGAGGACTCTTAATCATTAGGTAGATAATTGATCTCATCATGATGTCAGACAGCTTCTTATTCCAGTACACTAGTGCCTGTTCGATGGGTTCACTACAAAGTGGCCCTGACATCAAGAATGGAGATTATGTGTGAGCTCAACAACAGAAACTTGCTCTCATTAAGGTTGATCTGGCGTCTAGACACTCAACTGAGTGTCCAATTTGACTGCAAAGGGGACAGTAATGAGTTCCTGCATCACATACTAAGGGAGCAGCTGGCAACCTGCTCATTATGGAGGAGGCAGCAGTTGTCCACACAGGGACAAACGTGTATTCAGGAACAGATCTGCCTTTCCTGCCTTTGGGGCTTCTGCCAGCATCTTGATTTGTGGATTAGAGATTGCTGTATCCATGGCACTTCATAAAACATTACCTTTGACCAGGAGATTTGTTTTAAAGCAAATAAGTGAGACATTGGACTGATGCCAGTGGAATTCACTTTGATCTTTTCTGCATTAAGGCCAAAACACTTACCTTGATAGAAGAGTACAATGTCCTGAGGAAGCTCAGCTACAGTGTGAGCTAAAAACATATATACTCTGTGAGATTTGGTACCATTTTACAGGATGCAATTAAGCCAGCAGCTAATATTTGACTCTGTCTACACAGTCAGAATATAACTTCTAGGGACAAAGGAATGGAGATGAGATTGGCTGCTCTCACTATTTTACCTAATAGCCTACTCATAGAATTTTTGGTTCCTGCCCCCATAACTTTGTGTCTGTGGAATTTAAGGTTCTAGGGAGCATTGCTTCTACAATGGGACACAATCAAAATTTTGATAAATTAAATGCTGAGACTCCTCATTGTTTATTTTGGGTTTTAAATACTTCCCAACCATCCATTCTAGAGCTTCTGATAGGGTTTAGTTAATGAGTAGATCTAGTGAGAGACTAGAGGGAGGAAGATATGTGAAGTCAGGGTATTTATTTTCCCAGCCCTGTCCTTGTAGTTAGAAGAGTTGAGGACAATCTGGTCTTTGCTCCTCTTCTTGTTCGTGAGGAATGTGAACTGAGAGGTACATGAACTGAGAAGCAAAGCTATGATTTATATTCAAGGAGACAATTAAAAAAGATTTTATTAGGTCAAAGCCTCAGGTAGGGTCTGGATAGGCCAGGGGCTATAAAATCAAGTGATGTCTTATGCCATCAAATGTCAAACAGGCGGGGAGAAATGGTGTGGTAAGTACAAGTGTATCACACAAATTGTTGGCAACTGGAGAGGGCGTCATCTCCCTCAGCACTTTCTACTTAGACTCAGCTGATTGCCACAAAGTTGGAAATGCAGTGTCCAGTGCTGTCAGACTGAGTTTTCTTTTTCTTTCTTTCTTTTTTTTTTTTTTTTTTTTTTTGAGACTCGCTCTGTCGCCCAGGCTGGAGTGCAGTGGCCGGATCTCAGCTCACTGCAAACTCCACCTCCCAGGTTTATGCCATTCTCCTGCCTCAGCCTCCCGAGTAGCTGGGACTACAGGCGCCCACCACTTCGCCCGGCTAGTTTTTTTGTATTTTTTAAGTAGAGACGGGGTTTCACCGTGTTAGCCATGATGGTCTCGATCTCCTGACCTCGTGATCCACCCGTCTCGGCCTCCCAAAGTTCTGGGATTACAGGCTTGAGCCACCGTGCCCGGCCCTGAGTTTTCTAGAGAAGCCAGAAATATGGATATTTGTGTCAAGTGTCTGATTTTAAAGAACAGTTCACTTTAGCTTTAAACACTGAAAAGCCTGGCAAAATAAACAGGCGATCAGTGGAACACATAAGCTGGTATAAGCTACCACTGAAGAATTTTACTAAGGATCTGTGTGATTAGATCTGCAGTGAGAGATACCCCAGCAGCAGCCTTAAGGAACAGACTGGACAGGAGTGGGGAAGACAAGACAAGGAGGGTAGTGGGGAATCTACTGGCATCCTCTAAATTAGAAATAATAATGTACTGAAGAGCAGTAGGACTTGGGAGGAGGGCTCGGAATATAGAGATAATAAGAAAGAAAAATGATATGTGGGTGATAAGAAACAAGGAGATAACTAATATAATTCTCAGGATTTTTGTCATGCATAAACATGAAGATTTTGGTGCCATTGACCAAAGTGTGGAAAGCATGGGGAAAAGAAACTAGTTGGGCAGACGGTCGAGCATCTAGAGAGGGAGTTAGTGTGTTCAATTGGAAATATGAACGTCAAGGTGTGTAGGCAACTAAGGCAGCTAGAAAGTTGAGTGTGGCGTTTCGAAGTTAGGTGAGCTGGAGAAACAACTGGGCTTTGAGATTCTGATGATCAGAGAGGTGAGCGCTAAAGATAGCTAAGTATAATACCCCAGGAGCATTAACTTTTAAGGTGGCATTAATTTGATTTATTAGCCCACAGAAAACTTTTTAATGATAATGCATCAACAGAATGCACACAGGAGCTTATCATTTATCCTATGTGCTGGGAGGAACGTAGAAAACAATATATGATTTTTCTGGTAAATTAATTGCTGCAATATGTGAAAAAATGGTGTTCATATGCATGTTTTTATTTTGTAACAAAACCAAAAATTACCAAAATAATAATTTAGAGAAATCTTATTTTGACAAGAAAATGTGTCAGTTTGTGAAAAAAATAAAATATCTATTGGATGATTTTAATAATAATATCACTCTGTGTGCATTATTTTGCTTTTTTGCTTAAGTCACATCCTCATATTTCATTAGAGACCATATTGTTGCGCTGGATCTCTATGTTGAGTGGTCCTTGGAGACTACTTATGGGCTTTCAGAGCAGTGCAGTCTGAACATGCTGTTTTGTGCAGATATGTTGTGGAAAAGGTAACCGTGTACACATTTTGCAACCCCAGCTACTACTTAATTAGGCTGATCAAGAATTACCAATTGCTCCTTTTTGGAAAGTTCACTTTCCCTGCTTTATAATGTTTTTCCTAACTAAACCAAGAGTTGAAATTGTGTATCTTTATTTTTACTTATTAAGAAATGTTTGAAAAATAAGATGTCTCTTTTCGTTTACACGTGTCTTATGTCAGGTCCCCAGTAGCATGCAGTGACTGTATAGTGGTTAGCACTCTGTGTTGTGGCCATAGCAACCAGCTTGAATCTGAGTCATGACGTTGTGGGAACATGTTTCTTATTTCAGCCACAAATCAATGAGGGCTGAGTTTGTGTCATATAAACATTTAATGTACAGTAAATATTTTATGATATGAATGTGTATAATATAAATATTTAATATACAATAAAGAATAAGTAATATTTAATCATTCAATAAATATTTATTACATACTTCCTCTGCATACATTTTCTTCTAGGTATTTGAAATATATCCATGAATAAAATAGAGAGAAATCCCTACTCTTATGACTCTTGCATTTTAATGAGAATAAAAACATACACACAAAATGTATGTGTGTGGACATATTAAATTTCTGATTGTCTGGGTTTTGTGGTCTTCCTTTAGAAAGTGCTTGTGGATCAAGTTTACTCTTTCCAGGATTTTTGTTTTCTGATTTATTTGTAGAGAAAGGGTTTCACTATGTTGCTTAGGCTGGTCTTGAACTCCTGAGCTCAAGCAATCTGCTCACCTTGGCCTGTCAATGTACTGGGATTACAGGAGTGAGCCACCATCCCTGGCTTCAAGGTTTATTTTTCTTTTTTTTTAAGTTTTCTTACAACAAGTGTAAAATAGCCTTTATTCTAGAGTTAGGTTAGTCTCACTACTAAAGTGTGACCCCTTTAGGGTGTGTATCGAGTGCCCTGGGTTTTCCCTTGGGACTCCCCTGACTGTCAGAACTAAAATGGCTCCTGGACCTCTGCAAGTTCTGGAAAGTGTTCACTTTAAACTGTCCAGTTATCCTTTGCCTGTCCTTGTGGAGGTTCACCCTAGGACGGCACACCTTAGTAAGCAAAGACTCAAGAAGACTCCTCAGCAAATTTCTGGATCTCTTTCTTTGCATGGATTTCTCCTCTGCAGGTCACTGACTTGTCATCTCAACAAGACTTCACTTTGCTTGAGGACCCTTTTCTGATCCACCATCATGAAAGTACCTCTGAGTAGAAAACCAGGCCTATTGGAGGGCTCACCTCATTTGATTCCATTCTCTGAGGAGACACAATCTTGAGCTTTCTGTTATCAAATGTCATGTCTACTTACCTAGTTTTTTTAGAAGGGAGGGCAAATCTGGAGCTGATCACCCTGTTATAGACAGAAGCAGAAGTTTGATTTGGTCCTTGGAATGTTGCTGCTTTTCCTCACTATAGTGCAATAGGTTTTTTTTTTTTTTTTTTTTTTTTTTTTTTTTTTTTTTTTTTAATTAAAAAAGAAAAAAACAACAAAGTAAAATCTAAAAACAATCTCAACAAAATTTCTATATCTCAAAAAAGACAAGGCAACATTTAAATTATCATAAGAGCAATATGGGCTCGGTTCAGAAAGGAAGATAACAAGGGCCTGGAATGGTCCAGGAAGAATCAACAGAAGAGAATTGTGCAAAGCTCAGAGAGATAAATTTGATACAAAATACTTAAAAATAATAAAGCCAAATTTGTGTGTGTGTTTGTGTGTGTTTGAGAGAGTGTGTTCCAATTTTGCTGAAGCATAATGGTCTTACAGGAAAATAGATGGCTATCCGGCTAGAATTATAAGCTGGGGCAATAGTAGAGGGTTTTAAAAACTGAATGGGGAGAAAAGGACGTTCTGAGTATTTGCAGAAGCTGCCATTCTAACTGGAAATCAAGTCTTTCTGTCTGCTTGAGCCATTGAGTAAATTCTGGAGCACAAGGAGAGGTGTCAGTTCCTGAAAACACTTTTTTGTTGACAGTGCTGTCTTCATCCTTCAGTCTGTTTTACATTGGCAATGTCAAGTAGTAATAAACATATCTTAAAATAACAATAACCTTTTAATACAAAAGGTTCTTAGTATACCCTTTGCTCATTGCTTAAATAAATCTTATAGCAGCACTCACTCCATAATGTGCTGAAAGGCAGCCGTTTAGGGAAAGCAAGAAAAACCCAACAACTATTTACTGACTCAAAGTAATAGCAAGAGTGGAAGAGGTATCTCTTTTGGAACACATGGACACATAGAGGGAAACAACACAAACTGGGCCTTTCAGAAGGTGAGAAGAGAAAGGGAATCATGAAATATAACTAATCGATACTAGGCTTAATCCCCGGGTGATGAAATAATCTGTACAACAAACCCCATGACACAAGTTTACCTATGTAACAAACCTGCACTTGTACCCCTGAACTTAAAATAAAAGTTAAAAACAAAATGTATCTCTTGGGACCCTTCTTAGTTTGTGGATCTCCTTCCTCCACCATTCTCTGTTGTGTGGTGTTTCTCAATCTCTCTCTCTCTGTCTCTGTCTCTCTCTCTCTCTCACACACACACACACGTATACACACATACATATGCATACCCCTATAAGCTTTTAGTAGATTGGAATAGTAGGAGACAACATAAGCCTATTTTTCCACTCTCTATCCATTCCTATCATGTCCACCTCTGTTCAAGTAAAAACTAGAATATAAGGAAAGCCATAGCAATTAGCTCAAAAATCCATCCACTTCAGTGTTTCTTCTCTGACAGAGACAATCCAGTTTGTCTTCTGTCAGTTAATATTAAAATGCATAAGGTACATTTCTAAAAATCTCAGAATACTTGAGTAACATGTCATGAGCTATCAACACTAAATTTAGTAAGCTTTTTAAATAACTATTTTGTAATTAATTAACATATTGATATTTAAATAGGTTATATGTAAACAGTATACAATCCAAAATGTTAAAATGGTATACCCCTCTCCCATAGGCACTTGGCTTTTCCTTTCTGGAGGCAATCACTCTTACTTGTGTATAATTTTGCAGCGATTATAAGTACACACACAAACACACACACACGCATGCACACACACACAAAGTCAGACCACTGCATCTGTGGATTTGACCAACTATGTGTTGAAAATATTTGGAGGAAAAAATTGTATTTGCACTGAACACGTACAGACATTTTTCCTTGTCATTATTCCTTAAATAATACACTATAACAATTGTTTACACAGCATTTAGGTATTATAAGAAATCTAGAGATGGTTTAAGGTATACAGGGATACGTGTGTAGGTTATACATAAACACTATGCCATTTTAGATCAGGGATTTGATCTGTGTGAGGTCCTGGAACCAATCCCCCACAGGTACTGAGGGATGACTATACCTATATACATGCATGTAAAAATAAACATATATATATGTGTGTGTGTATATATATATATATACAATTTTACATATTGCTTTTCTCCTTAAAATATATTAATATACTCATTTTAACGAACACACATATAAGTATAGCATCTACATAATATTCCGTTGTATGATCTTAATTGATTTAACTAGTCCATAATTGGTGGACTGAGTTTACTTCAACTCTTTTGCTATAACAAACATTGGTGCAATAATTACTCATGTACAACAATCAGTTTTGAAATGTGTTTGTCTGTAAGATAAATTTCCAAAAGTATAATTATATTGTTTCAAATGGCATATGCATTTTCAATATTGATGGATATACTGAATTACAATCCACAGACATTACATCAATTTACATGCCCACCGAAATGTATCAGAGTGCTGGCTTTCTCATGTCCTTGTAACACACAGTATATGTTTATTTGATCTTTGGCAATGAGCTCAGGAAAAAGTAAGTTACCTCTTTTTAGTTTTAACTGGCATGCCTTATTTTTACAAGTGAACTTGAGCAAATGTTTAAGAACTATTCAATTTTCTCTTTTCTGAGAGAAAAGAGAAAATGTATACAAGTGCCATTGCTTTCTTTGATATTAGGTTGTTGATTTATTTGCAGGAGCTTCTTTTTTTTTTTTCTTTTCTTTTTTTGAGACAGAGTCTCTCTCTGTGACTGGGCTGGAGTGCAGTGGTGCGATCCCGGCTCACTGCAACCTCTGACTCCCTGGTTCAAGTGATTCTCCTGCCTCAGCCTCCCGAGTAGCTAGGATTACAGGCATACACAACCATGTCCAGCTAATTTTTGTATTTTTAGTAGAGCCAGGATTTCACCATGTTGGCCAGAATGGTCTGGATCTCCTGACCTCATGATCCGCCCCCTAGGCCTCCCAAAGTGCTAGGATTACAGGTGTGAGCCACAGCGCCCGGCCTAGGAGCTTCTAATTTAGTAAACTACTTCTTTTCTGTGATGTATATTGCAAATATTTTACCTGTTATTTCATGTCTTTCACTATTGATGAGGCTATTTTGGCCATGTAGTAATTCCTAACTTTTAAATAGTTGATCAACTTTTGATGGCTTCTATGTTTTGTATCATACTTAACCCTTCTATACTTTAGGTTTATAAGCAAATCCTCTCACGTTTTCTTTTATTCCTAGTTGCTGACGGCTTTTATCATAATGGATGTTGAGTTTTGTTAGTGCTTTTCCTATGGCTACTGAGATAATCATATAATTTTTTTTCTTTTTTATCTATGAATATGGTGAATTACATTGATTGGCTTTTGAATATTTAGCCAACAGTACATACCTAAGATAAGACTCAATTTAACAGAATGTAATGTACTATCCTTTTCACATATTTCTGAATTCTAGTTCTTTCAGCTTTTCAGAGAATTGCTGTGTCTGTGTTTAGTTTTATTCTCTTGTAATGTCTATCTGCATAGTAGTAGGTTAATATGGCCCCATAAAATAAGTAGTGTTCACCTCTCTTCCATTTTGTGGAGAATTGAGTGTAGGCTTGGCATCACTCTTATTTAAATGTTTGGTAGAACTCATCAGTGCACCTTCTCAGCCCAGATTTATCTTTGAGGGAAGTATATAAAATTTGAATTCAATTTATTTAATAGATATAGACTTATCATTTATCTATTTCTCAAATTGGTATAGATCATCTATTCTTTCCTGAATGAGATTTGGTAGTTTTTGTCTTTCAAGCCACTCTCAAATTATCAAATTACTTAGCATAAAGTTTTCAAAATTTATTACCCTTTTGAGATCTGTAAGATCTCTGTAGTGATGTTTCTCTTCCATTTCTAATGTTAGAAATCTGGCTTTTCTCTTATTAATCAGTCTAGCTAGAAATCTATAACTTTTATTAATCTCTTTAAAGATCTGGCTTTAGGTGTCATTGTTTTCCTCTATTGTTTCCTTTACTTTTTTTCCATTTTGTTGATTTCTCTTATATTATTATTATTTTCTTCTTTTTTGAGTTATTTGGATGTGTCTTGTTTAATTCCTCAATCTTTGGGGGTTTACCAAGTATGTTTCCATTAATTATTATTCTATTTTAATTTAATTCAATTTTATCACTTAGCTTAATTCAAAGACAAATTTTGCATGATTCATGTACTTTTTTTTTTATTATTATACTTTAAGTTCTAGGGTACATGTGCACAACATGCAGGTTTGTTACATATGTATACAAGTGCCATGTTGGTGTGCTGCACCCATCAACTCCTCAGCACCCATCAACTCATCATTTACATCAGGTATAACTCCCAATGCCATCCCTCCTCCCTACCCCTCCCCACAAAAGGCCGTGGTGTGTGATGTTCACCTTCCCGTGTCCAAATGATCTCATTGATCAATTCTCATCTATGAGTGAAAACTTGCGGTATTTGGTTTTCTGTTCTTATGACAGTTTGCTGAGAATGATGGTTTCCAGATGCATCCGCGTCCCTACAAAGGACATGAACTCACCTTTTTTTTTTTATGGCTGCATAGTATTCCATGGTATATATGTGCCACATTTTCTTAATCCAGTCTGTCACTGGTGGATATTTGGGTTGATTCCACATCTTTGCTATTGTGAATAGTGCCACAGTAAACATACATGTGCATGTGTCTTTATGGCAGCATGATTTATAATTCTTTGGGTATATCCCCAGTAATGGGATGGCTGGGTCATATGGTACTTCTAGTTCTAGATCCTTGAGGAATCACCATACTGTTTTCCACAATGGTTGAACCAGTTTACAATCCCACCAATAGTGTAAAAGTGTTCCTATTTCTCCACATCCTCTCCAGCACCTGTGGTTTCCTGACTTTTTAATGATTGCCATTCTAACTGGTGTGAGATGGTATCTCATTGTGGTTTTGATTTGCATTTCTCTGAATGCCAGTGATGATGAGCATTTTTTTCATGTGTCTGTTGGCTGCATAAATGTCTTCTTTTGAGAAATGTCTGTTCCTATCCTTTGCCCACTTTTTGATGGGGTTTTTTTTCTTGTAAATTTGTTTGAGTTCTTTGTAGGTTCTGGATATTAGCCCTTTGTAAGATGACTAGATTGCAAAAATTTTCTCCCATTCTGTAGGTTGCCTGTTCACTCTGATGGTAGTTTCTTTTGTTGTGCAGAAGCTCTTTAGTTTACTTAGATCCCATTTGTCAATTTTGGCTTTTGTTGCCATTGCTTTTGGTGTTTTAGACATGAAGTCCTTGCCCATGCCTACGTCCTGAATGGTATTACCTAGGTTTTCTTCTAGGGTTTTTATGGTATCAGGTCTAACACTTAAGTCTCTAATCCATCTTGAATTAATTTTCGTATAAGGAGTAAGGAAAGGATCCAGTTTCAGCTTTCTACTTACAGCTAACCAATTTTCCCAGCACCATTTATGAAATAGGGAATCTTTTTCCCATTTCTTGTTTTTGTCAGGTTTGTCAAAGATCAGATGGCTGTAGATGTGAGGTATTATTTCTGAGGGCTCTGTTCTGTTCCATTGGTCTATATCTCTGTTTTGGTACCAGTATCATGCTGTTTTGGTTACTGTAGCCTTGCAGCATAGTTTGAAGTCAGGTAGTGTGATGCCTCCAACTTTGTTCTTTTGACTTAGGATTGTCTTGGCAATGCAGGGTCTTTTTTGGTTTCATATAAACTTTAAAGCAGTTTTTTCCAATTCTGTGAAGAAACTCATTGGTAGCTTGATGGGGATGGCATTGAATCTATAAATTACCTTGGGCAGTGTGGCCATTTTCACAATATTGATTCTTCCTATCCGTGAGTGTGGTATGTTCTTCCATTTGTTTGTGTCCTCTTTTATTTCACTGAGCAGTGGTTTGTAGTTCTCCTTGAAGAGGTCCTTTACATCCCTTATAAGGTGGATTCCTAGGTATTTTATTGTCTTTGAAGCTATTGTGAATGGGAGTTCATTCATGATTTGGCTCTGTGTTTGTCTGTTACTGGTGTATAAGAATGCTTGTGATTTTGCACATTCATTTTGTATCCTGAGACTTTGCTGAAGTTGCTTATCAGCTTAAGGAGATTTGGGGCTGAGACGATGGGGTTTTCTAAATATACAATCATGTCATCTGCAAACAGGGACAATTTGACTTCTTCTTTTCCTAAGTGAATACGCTTTATATCTTTCTCTTGCCTGATTGCCCTAGCCAGAACTTCCAACATTATGTTGAATAAGAGTGGTGAAAGAGGGCATCCCTGTCTTGTGCCAGTTTTCAAAGGGAATGCTTCTAGTTTTTGCCCATTCAGTATGATATTGGCCGTGGGTTTGTCATAAATATCTCTTATTATTTTGAGATACGTTCCATCAATACCGAATTTATTGAGAGTTTTTAGTATGAAAGGGTGTTGAATTTTGTCAAAGGCCTTTTCTGCATCTATTGAGATAATCATGTGGTTTTTATCTTTGGTTCTGTTTATATGCTGGATTGTGTTTATTGATTTGCATATGTTGAACCAGCATTGCATCCCAGGGATAAAGCCCCACTTGATCATGGTGGATAAGCTTTTTGATGTGCTGTTGAATTCGGTTTGCCAGTATTTTATTGAGGATTTTGCATCGATGTTCATCACAGATATTGGTCTAAAATTCTCTTTTTTTGTTGTGTCTCTGTCAGGCTTTGGTATCAGGATGATATTGGACTCATAAAATGAGTTAGGGAGGATTCTCTCTCTTTCTATTGATTGGAATAGTTTCAGGAGGAATGGTACCAGCTCCTCCTTGTACCTCTGGTAGAATTCGGCTGTGAATCCATCTGGTCCTGGGCTTTTTTTGGTTGGTAGGCTATTAATTATTGTCTAAATTTCAGAGCCTGCTATTGGTCTATTCAGGGATTCAACTTCTTCCTGGTTCAGTCTTGGGAGAGTGTATGTGTCCAGGAATTTATCCATTTCTTCTAGGTTTTCTAGTTTATTTGCATAGAGATGTTTATAGTATTCTCTGATTGTAGTTTTATTTCTGTGGGGTCAGTCGTGATATCCCCTTTATCATTTTTTATTGCATCTATTTGATTCTTCTCTTTTCTTCTTTATTAGTCTTGCTAGCGGTCTGTCAATTTTGTTGATCTTTTCAAAAAACCAGCTCTTGGATTCATTGATTTTTTGGAGGGTTTTTTGTGTCTCTATCTCCTTCAGTTCTGCTCTGATCTTAGTCATTTCTTGCCTTCTGCTAGGTTTTGAATGTGTTTGCTCTTGCCTCTCTAGTTCTTTTAATTGTGATGTTAGAGTGTCAATTTTAGATCTTTCCTGCTTTCCCTTGTGGGCATTTAGTGCTATAAATTTCCCTCTACACGCTGCTTTAAATGTGTCCCAGAGATTCTGGTATGTTGTATCTTTGTTCTCATTGATTTCAAAGAACATCTTTATTTCTGCTTTCATTTCGTTATGTACCCAGTAGTCATTCAGGAGCAGCTTGTTCAGTTTCCATGTAGTTGAGTGGTTTTGATTGAGTTTCTTAGTCCTGAGTTCTAGTTTGATTGCACTGTGGTCTGAGAGACAGCTTTTTATAATTTCTGTTCTTTTTTTTTTTTTCTTCTTTTTTTGAGACGGAGTCTCGCTCTGTCACCCAGGCTGGAGTGCAGTGGCCGGATCTCAGCTCACTGCAAGCTCCGCCTCCCGGGTTCACGCCATTCTCCTGCCTCAGCCTCCCGAGTAGCTGGGACTACAGGCGCCCGCCACCTCGCCCGGCTAAATTTCTGTTCTTGTACATTTGCTGAGGAGTGCTTTACTTCCAACTATGTGGTCAATTTTGGAATAAATGTGATGTGGTGCTGAGAAGAATGTATATTCTGTTGATTTGGGGTGGAGAGTTCTGTAGATGTCTATTAGGTCTGCTTGGTGCAGAGTTGAGTTCAATTCCTGGATATCCTTGTTAACTGTCTGTCTCGTTGATCTGTCTAATGTTGACAGTGGGGTGTTAAAGTCTCTCATTATTATTGTATGGGAGTCTAAGTCTCTTTGTAAGTCTCTAAGGACTTGCTTTATGAATCTGGGTGCTCCTGTATTGGGTGCATATATATTTAGGATAGTTAGCTCTTCCCGTTGAGTTGATGCCTTTACCATTATGTAATGGCCTTCTTTGTCTCTTTTGGTCTTTGATGGTTTAAAGTCTGTTTTATTAGAGACTAGTATTGCAACCCCTGCTTTTTTTTTTTTTGTTTTCCATTTGCTTGGTATATCTTCCTCCATCCCTTTATTTTGAGCCTATGTGTGTCTCTGTACATGAGATGTGTCTCCTGAATACAGCAAACTGATGGGTCTTGACTCTTTATCCAGTTTGCCAGTCTGTGTCTTTTAAATGGACCATTTAGTCCATTTATCTTTAAGGTTAATATTGTTCTGTGTGAACTTGATTCTGTCATTGTGATATTAACTGGCTATTTTGCTCGTTAGTTGATGCAGTTTCTTCCTAGCCTCGATGGTCTTTACATTTTGGCATGTTTTTGGAATGGCTGGTACTGGTTGTTCCTTTCCATACTTAGTGCTTCCTTCAAGGTCTCTTGTAGGGTAGGCCTGGTGGTGACAAAATCTCTAAGCATTTGCTTTTCTGTAAAGGATTTTATTTCTCCTTCACTTATGAAACTTAGTTTGGCTAGATATGAAATTCTGGGTTGAAAATTCTTTTCTTTAAGAATGTTGAATACTGGCCCCCACTCTCTTCTGGCTTATAGAGTTTCCGCCAAGAGATCTGCTGTTAGTCTGATGGGCTTCCCTTTGTGGATAACCCGACCTTTCTCTCTGGCTGCCCTTAACATTTTTTCCTTCATTTCAACTTTGGTGAATCTGGCAATTATGTGTCTTGGAGTTGCTCTTCTCGAGGAGTATCTTTGTGACACTCTCTGTATTTCCTGAATTTGAATGTTGGCCTGCCTTACTAGGTTGGGGAAGTTCTCCTGGATGATATCTTGAAGAGTGTTTTCCAACTTGGTTCCATTTTCCCCCTCACTTTCAGGCACACCAGTCAGATGTAGATTTGTTCTTTTCACATAATCCCATACTTCTTGGAGGCTTTGTTCATTTCTTTTTCCTCTTTTTTTCTAGACTTGTCTTCTCGCTTTGTTTTATTCATTTGATCTTCAATCATTGATACTCTTTCTTCCAGTTGATCGAGTTGGTTACTGAAGCTTGTACATTTGTCACGTATTTCTTGTGTCATGGTTTTCATCTCTATCAGTTCATTTATGATCATCTATGCATTGATTATTCTGGTTATCAATTCTTCCATTCTTTTTTCAAGATTTTTAGGTTTTTTGTGCTGGGTATGTAGTTCCTCCTTTAGCTCTGAGAAGTTTGATTGACCAAAGCCTTCTCTCAACCCATCAAAATCATTCTCAGTCCAACTTTGATTTATTGCTGGCAATGAGCTGCATTCCTTTGGAGGGGGAGATGCGCTCTGATTTTTTGAATTTCCAGCTTTTCTGCCCTACTTTTTCCCCATCTTTGTGGTTTTATCTGCCTTTTGTCTTTGATGATGGTGATGTACTGATGGGGTTTTGGTGTGGGTGTCCTTCCCGTTTGTTAGTTTTCCTTCTAACAGTCAGGACCCTCAGCTGTAGGTCTGTTGGAGTTTGCCTGAGGTCCACTCCAGACCCTGTTTGCCTGGGTGTCAGCAGCATAGGCTGCAGAAGATAGAATATTGCTGAACAGTGAATGTTGCTGTCTGATTCTTGCTCTGGAAACTTTGTCTCAGAGGTGTTCCCAGCCATGTGAGGTGTGAGGTGTCAGTCTGCACCTCAGTTGAAAATGCAGAAATCACCCATCTTCTATGTTGCTCCTGCTGGGCGCTGGAGGCTGAAGCTGTTCCTATTTGGCCATCTTGCTCAGGATCCCCCAATTCATGTACTTTTAAAGTAATTAATAAATTTATTTATAAGTATATTTATCATATTTATTGTTATTGTATTTAGGAAATACAAATTTTACTTGTGAAGGTTTCATATGCACTTGACAAATATGTGTGTTCTGCTGTTTTGGAATGAGTGTTCTTAAGTCAAGTTGGTTGACAGTAATGTTCAGATTTTCTGTATTCTTATTAATTTTGTTTGTTTGTTTGTTTTGAGACAGGGTCTCACTCTTTCACCCAGGCTGGAGTACACTGGTACAATCTCGGCTCACTGCAACCTCAACCTCCCTAGTTCAGGCAATTCTTGTGCCTCAGCCTCCTTATTAACTGGGACTACAGGTGTGTGCCACCACACCCACCTAATTTTTGTATTTTTAGTAGAGACAGGGTTTCTCCAGGTTGGCCAGGCTTGTTTTGAACCTTATTGATTTTCTATCTGCTTATTATACCAATTACTAAGAGAAGAATGTTAACATCTGCATTTTTTTAGTTCAGTTTTTCTTAAGAGGTTAGTTGGATTCAGATGTCTTCAAGACTTGTTTTTTTAAAGATGATACTTTGTTTTTTAGAGCAGTTTTAGGTTAACAGCAAAATCAAGAGGAAGGTACAGAGATTTCCCATATACTCTCTACCACCACACATGCATAGCTTCCCCCATTATCAATGTCCCCAGGCAAAGTGATATATTTGTTAAATCTGAACAACCTTCACCGACACATCACTATCCCCCAAAGACCATAGTTTATATTACAGCTCACTCCTGGTGTTGCACATTTTGTGGATTTGAACAAATATGTAATATGTATCCCCAATTATAGTATTATACCAAATAGTTTAATTAACTTAAAAGTCCTCTGTGCTCCACCTATTCATCTTTTCTCCCCCAACCCCTGGTAATCACTGATCTTTTCACTGTATCCATAGATTTGCATTTTCCAGAATGTTATATATTTGGAAGCATATTGTATGTAGCCTTTTCAGACTGAGTTCTCTCACTTGGTAACATATATTTAAGATATGTCATCTTTTCATAGTTTGATAGCTCCTTTCTTTTTAATGCTGAAAAATATTCCATTGTCTGGAAGTACCACAATTCATTTGTTCATTCACCTACTGAAGAGCATTTGTTGGTTCCAAGTTTTAGCAGTAATAAATAATGCTGCTATAAACATTTGCATATAGATTTTTGTGTGAGCATGATTTCTGGATTGTATAGTAAGAGTATGTTTACTTTTGTAAAAAAACAGTCAAACTGAAAAAAAAAAATCCAACCCTCACACCTGTTAAATCATCTTCCAAAATAGCTATAGCATTTTTCTTTCCCATAGCAGTAAAAGAGAATTCTGTTCATCCCACATCCTTGTCAGCTTTTGATGTTGTCAGTGTTCTTCATTTTCGCCATTCTAATAGGTATGTAGTGATGTCTCATTGTTTTAATTTGCATTTCCTTCACGACATGATATGGAGGGTTTTTTCACATGGTTCTTTGCTATGTCCTATGGTTTGACCCTATTCACCAATATGTTGGTATTATAATGTGGGACATTTGGGAGATGATTAGGTCATAAGGGCAGGGCCATCATAAATTGGGTTAGTGCCCCTATTAAAGAGGTCCCAGAAAGCAAACTTGTTTCTTCCACCATGTTAGGACATGGTGAGAAATCAACATGAAAAACCAGAAATTGGGCCCTCACCAGACTCTGAATCTACTGGAACCTTGATCCTGAACTTCCCAGTCCCCAGAACTATGAGACATAAATTAACAGTTGTTTATAAGGTACCCAGTTTACAGTATATTGTTATAGTGGCTGAAACAAACTAAGACATCATCTATATGTCTTCTTTGGTGATGTATCTTTTAAGGTCTTTGGCCCATTTTCTAATTGGGTTGTTTTATTAAAGGGTTCTTTGTACATTGTGGATAGCAGTCCTTTACCAGACATGTCTTTTGCAGATATTTTCTCCCAGTCTGTAGCTTGTTTTTCATTTTCTTGACATTATCTTTCACAGAACAGAAATTTTTAATTTTAATGAAATTCACTTTGTCAACTTTCTTATTCATGAATTGTGTCTTTTGGGTTTATTACCTAAAAAGTCATTGACAAATCCAAGGTCATTTAGACTTTCTACTGTTAGCTTCTATGAGTTTTACAGTTTTGCATGTTACATTTAGGTCTATGATCCAATTTCAGTTAATTTTTTTCTTTGCATGTGGGTGTCTAGTTTTCCCAGCATTATTCATGAAAACAAATCACCTTTTCTTTATTGTATTGCATTTTCCCCTTTGTCAAAGATCAGTTGACTATATTTATGTGGGTCTATTTCTGGGCTCTCTATTTTGTTCCATTGATATGTTTGTCTATTTACTCACCCATACCACACTGTCTTATTATTGTAGCTTTATACTATCTTAAAATAGAGTAGTGTCAATCAGGCTTGTTTTTAAAGCTTTGTTAGGGTAGGTCTAAATCAGTTTTAACCTACGGCAAATTTATTCCTACTAGTAAGCCTATATACCTCTTACTACTCTACTGATAGAGTAGTAAGAGTAGTAGTGATTTTAATGAATTTTACTACTTACTACTCTACCTGATACCATAGTAAGAGGTATATAGGCATATATATATATATGGTATATAGGCTTAGTAGTACCTATGAACTACTGATGTATTAATGGGCCTTCTCACACTGACTGGTGGAACACCATTTATTTCCAACTATTTCCAGCTATAGACTTGAGGAGAACCTATAGACTTGAGGAGAACCTTTTGCAAATCTCCAGTGTTCTCTCTGTATGTAAATCCTACTTTTTGATACTCTACTTTGAAAACTGCTGGGACCTCAGCCTCCTCAAATCTCATTTTTGTCTCTTTGACTAAGTGAAATGGCCAGGGTATGTTTGGGTTGTCTCTTCTTGTACTGCAATCTGGAAGATACCTGGGATTACAGGCGTGTACCACTATGCCTGACTAAGTTTTTATGTATTTTTGGTAGAGACGGGATTCTGCATGTTGGTCAGGCTTATCTTGAATTCCTGACCTCATAATCCACCCACCTCGGCCTACAAAGTGCCGGGATTAGAGGTGTAAGCCACCGTGCCCGGCTTACTTTTTTTTCTTTCTATTTTTACACATTTCTTTTCTTCTAATTGCATTGGATAGCACTTCCAGAACAATAATACTAATAGTTATGATAATGGGTTATCCTAGTCTTTTTATTTATTTATATACCTAATTAGTGTGAGATCTTTTGGACATGAGTTCTGAATATATACAACCTACTAAGTAAAATGGCACTTTCTTTTATTTTCTTAAATTACATTTAACTTTTAAGGTAAATTATAAAATATTTGATAATAATACATTTTGCCACATCCCCAGAACCACTGCCCCTTGTTAAAAAAAAAAAAAAAAGTTTATTTTTTTCTTTCCAAATGGTTACTAACCAGAGTCTGTAAAACAGTCATTCTTTTACCTTGTTGTGGTATCTTTTCCCTCTTTCTCTCTCTCTCTCTATATATATATAGATATATGTATAGATATATCTCTATATATTTAACATTAGAGATGTAAATACACCAAATTGTTTTTTACAAGATTTTCTAATAATGCATGGCTTATTGTTGTTGTTAAAGATATTTTAAGAAAATGATGTATAATAAATAGCACCCATGTCCTTTTGTGGGCTGCAATTGATAGCCCAATGGTCAAGTAATGCTTCTCCTGGATCAGTTGGGCCCAAGGAATCTTTCTGACGTATTCTGAAACTTCAGGTAGCCTCCTAACTGACCTTTTTTCTTGATGTCCTGGATTAACTTCAAATATCTTAGATCTAGAATAACTTGATTACCATTACAATGATGTAAATATTTATCTTGGTTTGAAATTTAGCATCATATTGATAACTAGTATTTAAATTTTTAAAATATGATTTATTTAGTTCATTTTGAAGAAAGTCACTAATTCTATTACAAAGAAGTAAAAGACAAAATCTTAATAAATGAAAAATTTAGTTTTGGAAAAATATCTTAAAAATGTAGTTTTATTATTTTTAAGTGATGTAGTAATTTCAATAGTAACAAATAATGGATTAAAACTTGCAGCCTTTCAGGGAACTATTTAAGAAGGAGACATAAATAATTCAACTGTTCTTTTGTAAGTAGGTTCTACAAAACTGACAAGTATTTTCCCTTCCTAAGTAGGTTATAGTTACTTAAAATTTTGTTTTTTAGATTTCTTTCATTTAGCAAAGTGATACTTTTATTGTATAAAAATAAACTTTTAAAAAAGTCTAATCTTATAAATGGTGATAAATCTGACCTTTACAAAAGATTTTTCTACAAAAAGAAAAAGAATGGAATTTAATGGTATAAATCTAAAACTTTATGTATTTATATACATATAACATTTTATATATTATATATATCTATACATAACTATATATAGCAACACATTCTACCTGTTGCCATTAAGTTGGTATATCAGTAAAGATTATTAAAAGAGTTTAACCCCAACAAGTTCTGACAATAGGATAATCATTCAATAAATACCCACTGTGGTGGACTGAGTTATTGGCCTCAATTCTTTCCTCATCTCTGAGTCCATGCTCTTTTTATAGCTTTTTGGTCTCCCTTCACTTGGACTCTGGGCTCAGCAGTGTTACTTCCTTTGACCAACAGGGTGTTAGAAGAATTCATATAGCAGGTGGCTGAACGAAACATCCTCATTTTCATTCTTTGGCCATTGCTATAAGAAAATGCTAGGCTAGTCTTATGGAGAATGAAACATATGGAATTGAACCAACCCGTAGATAAGTAAGTAAGCTAGCTGGACTTCAGACAAATGATTGGGCATAGCCAAGGCCAGCCTAGATCAGCTGGAAACCAGCCAGCCCTCAGATGAATAAGTGAGCTATTTAAGATAGCAGAGCCATCTAATGATTACCTCTGATGTATGAGCAATAAGTGCTTGTTTTATGTCACTGAGGTTTCTTCCTGCTTGTTATACAGCATTATTGTGGTGATAGGTAACTGATATATACCCATTAAGCGAACAAATCTTATTTGAATTATCTCATTATTTCACACATATACATTTATTGACTACCTAAATAGAATAGAGGGAACTCGAGGTCAAGATGTCTGCTTCTTGATATCTTACATCTCATCACGCCTTAATCATCCTACTCCATGCTCTGGTGAATTTTCAGCATAACTGTTAAGCTTTTAAATATGCTTACTTCAAACACTTCAAATTATTAATTATTGTTATTATTATTTGAGATGGGGTCTCGCACTGTCGCCTGGGCTGGAGTGCAATAGCACCATCTCAGCTCACTGCAAACTCCACCTCCCAGGTTCACGTGATTCTCCTGCCTCAGTCTCTGGAGTAGCTGGAATTACAGGTGCACACCACCATACTCCACTAATTTTTTGTATTTTTAGTAGAGATGGGGAGCTCGTGATCCACCAGCCTTGGCCTCCCAAAGTGCTGGGATTGCAGGCCTGTGCCACTGTGCCTGGCCCAAATTTATTAAATGTTATCAGTTTCTGAAAGTTTCTATCTGGAGCTATGCATTCTTACTACTTCATTATATCATTTTGAATAACTGTTTTCAATTAAAAATGAAATGGTAGCTTAACATTTCAATCTGGACAGCTCTGAAGAGAGCAGGGGGTCTCCCAACACGGAAGTTGAGATCTGAGAATGGACAGACTGCCTGCTCAAGTGGGTCCCTGACCCCTGAGTAGCCTAACAGGGAGACATCCACCAATAGGGGCAAACCAACACCTCACACCTCACACGGCAGGGTACACCCCTGAGACGAAGCTTCCAAAGCAAGAATCAGACAGGTACACTCACTGTTCAGCAATATTCTATCTTCTGCAGCCTCTGTTGCTGATACCCAGGCAAACAGGGTCTGGAGTGGACCTCAAGCAATCTCCAACAGACGTACAGCTGAGGGTGTGGACTGTTAGAAGGAAAATTAACAAACAGGAAGGACACCCACACCAAAACTCCATCAGTACGTCACCATCATTAAAGACCAGAGGCAGATGAAACCACAAAGATGGGGAAAAAGCAGGGCAGAAAAGCTGGAAATTCAAGAAATAAGAGCACATCTCCCCCTCCAAAGGAATGCAGCTCATTGCCAGCAACGGATCAAAGCTGGACAGAGAATGACTTTGATGGGTTGAGAGAAGAAGGCTTCAGTCCATCAAACTTCTCAGAGCTAAAGGAGGAATTATGTATCCAGCGCAAAAAAACTAAAAATCTTGAAAAAAGAATGGAAGAATGGATAACTAGAATAATCAATGCAGAGAAGGCCATAAATGAACTGACAGAGATAAAAACCATAACACAAGATATATGTGACAAATGCACAAGCTTCAGTAACCAACTCGATCAACTGGAAGAAAGAGAATCAGCGATTGAGGATCAAATGAATGAAATGAAGCGAGAAGACAAGTCTAAAGAAAAAAGAGGAAAAAGAAATGAACAAAGTCTTCAAGAGGTATGGGATTATGTGAAAAGATCAAATCTACGTCTGATTGGGGTGCATGAAAGTGAGGGGGAAAATGGAACCAAGTTGGAAAACTCTCTTCAGGATATCATCCAGGAGAACTTCCCCAACCTAGTAAGGCAGGCCAACATTCAAATTCAGGAAATACAGAGAGTGTCACAAAGATACTCCTCGAGAAGAGCAACTCCAAGACACATAATTGTCAGATTCACCAAAGATGAAATGAAGGAAAAAATGTTAAGGGCAGCCAGAGAGAAAGGTCGGGTTACCCACAAAGGGAAGCCCATCAGACTAACAGAAGATCTCTCAGCAGAAACTCGACAAGCCAGAAGAGAGTGGGGGCCAATATTCAACATTCTTAAAGAAAAGAATTTTAAACCCAGAATTTCATATCCAGCCAAACTAAGTTTCATAAGTGAAGGAGAAATAAAATCCTTTACAGAAAAGCAAATGCTTAGAGATTTTGTCACCACCAGGCCTGCCTTACAAGAGACTCTGAAGGAAACACTAAACATGGAAAGGAACAGCCGGTATCAGCCATTGCAAAAACATGCCAAATTGTAAAGACCATCGAGGCTAGGAAGAAACTGCATGAACTAATGAGCAAAATAACCAGTTAATATCATAATGACAGAATCAAGTTCACACATAATAATATTAACCTTAAATGTAAATGGACTAAATGGTCCATTTAAAAGACACAGACTGGCAAACTGGATAAAGAGTCAAGACCCATCAGTTTGCTGTATTCAGGAGACCCATCTCACATGCAGAGACACACATAGGCTCAAAATAAAGGGATGGAGGAAGATCTACCAAGCAAATGGAGAACAAAAAAAAAAAAAAAGCAGGGGTTGCAATACTAGTTTCTGATAAAACAGACTTTAAACCATCAAAGATCAAAAGAGACAAAGAAGGCCATTACATAATGATAAAGGGATCAATTCAACGGGAAGAGCTAACTATGCTAAATATATATGCACCCAATACAGGAGCACCCAGATTCATAAAGCAAGTCCTTAGAGACTTACAAAGAGACTTAGACTCCCATACAATAATAATGGGAGACTTTAACACCCCACTGTCAACATTAGAAAGATCAATGAGACAGACAGTTAACAAGGATATCCAAGAATTGAACTAATCTCTGCACCAAGCAGACCTAGTAGACATCTACAGAACTCTCCACCCCAAATCAACAGAATATACATTCCTCTCAGCACCACATCACACTTATTCCAAAATTGACCACATAGTTGGAAGTAAAGCACTCCTCAGCAAATGTACAAGAACAGAAATTATAACAAACTGTCTCTCAGACCACAGTGCAATCAAACTAGAACTCAGGACTAAGAAACTCAATCAAAACCACTCAACTACATGAGAACTGAACAAGCTGCTCCTGAATGACTACTGGGTACATAAGGAAATGAAAGCAGAAATAAAGATGTTCTTTGAAACCAATGAGAACAAAGATACAACATACCAGAATCTCTGGGACACATTTAAAGCAGTGTGTAGAGGGAAATTTATAGCACTAAATGCCCACAAGAGAAAGCTGGAAAGATCTAAAATTGACACTCTAACATCACAATTAAAAGAACTAGAGAAGCGAGAGCAAAGACATTCAAAAGCTAGCAGAAGGCAAGAAATAACTAAGATCAGAGCAGAACTGAAGGAGATAGAGACACAAAAACCCCTCCAAAACATCAATGAATCCAAGAGCTGGTTTTTTGAAAAGATCAACAAAATTGATGGACCGCTAGCAAGACTAATAAAGAAGAAGAGAGAGAAGAATCAAATAGACGCAATAAAAAATGATAAAGGGGATATCACCACCAACCCCATAGAAATAAAACTACCATCAGAGAATACTATAAACACCTCTATGCAAATCAACTAGAAAATCTAGAAGAAATGGATAATTTCCTGGACACTTACACTCTCCCAAGACTAAACCAGGAAGAAGTTGAATCCCTGATAAGACCAATAGCAGGTTCTGAAATTGAGGCAATAATTAATAGCCTACCAACCAAAAAAAGTCCAGGACCAGATGGATTCACAGCCGAATTCTACCAAAGGTACAAGGAGGAGCTGGTACCATTCCTTCTGAAACTATTCCAATCAATAGAAAACGAGAGAATCCTCCCTAACTCATTTTATGAGGCCAACATCATCCTGATACCAAAGCCTGGCAGAGACACAACAAAAAAAGAGAATTTTAGACCAATATCCCTGATGAACATCAATGCAAAAATCCTCTATAAAATACTGGCAAACTGAATCCAGCAGCACATCAAAAAGCTTATCCACCATGATCAAGTGGGCTTCATCCCTGGGATGCAAGGCTGGTTAAACACATGCAAATCAATAAATGTAATCCACATATAAACAGAATCAAAGACAAAACCACATGATTATCTCAATAGATGCAGAAAAGGTCTTTGACAAAATTCATCACTCCTTCATGCTAAAAACTCTCAATAAATTCGATATTGATGGAATGTATCAAAAAATAAGAGATATTTATGACAAACCCACAGCCAATATCATACTGAATGGGCAAAAACTAGAGGTATTCCCTTTGAAAACTGGCATAAGACACAGATGCCCTCTGTCACCACTCCTATTCAACATAGTGTTGGAAGTTCTGGCTAGGGCAATCAGGCAAGAGAAAGAAATCAAGGGTATTCAGTTAGGAAAAGAAGAAGTCAAATTGTCCCTGTTTGCAGATGACATGATTGTATATTTAGAAACCCCATCGTCTCAGCCCAAAATCTCCTTAAGCTGATAAGCAACTTCAGCAAAGTCTCAGGATACAAAATTGATGTGCAAAAATCACAAGCATTCTTATACACCACTAACAGACAAACACAGAGCCAAATCAGGAATGAACTTCCATTCACAATTGCTTCAAAGAGAATAAAATACCTAGGAATCCAACTTATAAGGGATGTAAAGGACCTCTTCAAGGAGAACTACAAACCACTGCTCAGTGAAATAAAAGAGGACACAAACAAATGGAAGAACATACCATGCTCATGGATAGGAAGAATCAATATTATGAAAATGGCCACACTGCCCAAGGTAATTTACAGATTCAATGCCATCTCCAACAAGTAACCAACGAGTTTCTTCACAGAGCTGGAAAAAACTGCTTTAAAGTTCATATGGAACCAAAAAAGACCCCACATTGCCAAGACAATCCTAAGTCAAAAGAACAAAGGTGGAAGCATCACACTACCTGACTTCAAACTAAACTACAAGGCTACAGTAACCAAAACAGCATGGTACTGGTACCAAAACAGAGATATAGACCAATGGAACAGAACAGAGTCCTCAGAAATAATAGCACACATCTACAGCCATCTGATCTTTGACAAACCTGAGCAGAAACAAGAAATGGGGAAAGGATTCCCTATTTAATAAATGGTGCTGGGAAAATTGGCCAGCCATAAGTACGAGGTTGGAACTGGATCCTTTCCTCACTCCTTATACGAAAATTAATTCAAGATGGATTAGACACTTAAATGTTAGACCTAATACCATAAAAACCCTAGAAGAAAACCTAGGTAATACCATTCAGGACATAGGCATGGGCAAGGACTTCATGTCTAAAACACCAAAAGCAATGGCAACAAAAGCCAAAATTGACAAATGGGATCTAAGTAAGCTAAAGAGCTTCTGCACAACAAAAGAAACTACCATCAGAGTGAACAGGCAACCTACAGAATGGGAGAAAATTTTTGCAATCTAGTCATCTTACAAAGGGCTAATATCCAGAACCTACAAAGAACTCAAACAAATTTACAAGAAAAAAACAAACAACCCCATCAAAAAGTGGGCAAGGGATACAAACAGACATTTCTCAAAGGAAGACATGTCATACAGCCAACAGACACATGAAAAAATGCTCATCATTACTGGCATTCAGAGAAATGCAAATCAAAACCACAATGAGATACCATCTCACACCAGTTAGAATGGTAATCATTAAAAAGTCAGGAAACCACAGGTGCTGGAGAAGATGTGGAGAAATAGGAACATTTTTACACTGTTGGTGGGATTGTAAACTGGTTCAACCATTGTGGAAAACAGTATGGTGATTCCTCAAGGATCTAGAACTAGAAGTACCATATGACTCAGCCATCCAATTACTTGGTATATACCCAAAGGATTATAAATCATGCTGCTATAAAGACACATGCACACGTATGTTCACTGTGGCACTATTCACAATAGCAAAGATGTGAAAATGTGAAATCAACCCAAATGTCCATCAGCGACAGATTGGATTAAGAAAATGTGGCACATATACACCATGGAATACTATACAGCCATAAAAAAGAATGAGTTTGTGTCCTTTGTAGGGACATGGATGCAGCTGGAAACCATCATTCTCAGCAAACTATCGCAAGAACAGAAAACCAAACACTGCATGTTCTCACTCATAGGTGGGAACTGAACAATGAGATCACTTGGACTTGGGAAGGGGAACATCACATGCCGGGGCCTATTATGGGGAGTGGGGAGCGGGGAGGGATTGCATTACCTGATGTAAAGGATGAGTTGATGGGTGCTGACGAGTTGATGGGTGCAGCACACCAACGTGGCACAAGTATACACATGTAACAAACCTGTACATTATGCACATGTACCCTAGAACTTTAAGTATATATATAAAAAAAAAAGAAACAGTGAAAAACAAGATGTCTCTGCCTTATATTCTAGAGAGGAGATACAGGCAATAAACAAGAAACATGACTAAGTTCATTATAAAAACAAAACAACAACAACAAAAATTTCAATCTATTCTACAAAAATAAATTGCTTTAAAATTGTTCAAGTAAGCACCTTTATAACTGAAACTAGATTGATACAGGAAATATATTATGCCCACAAAAACACAGAGCACATATGTATGTATATAAGGCACCTGGTTGTGCATATACACACAAACAGACAATTAAAATGTTAAACTGAACTTATATGTTTTTGCTTTTTAAAAAATTGCCACTTTTATCATTTAAATTATTTTATATGAATCTTTCAACCGATAGAGCAAATTGACCTTTGGTGAGGAAATCTAACCTTTTATTTTATTTATTTCCTCCGTCGATTCCAAATATGAAGTCTCAAAATCATATTAATATAGATTTTGCATTTAATATGCAATAAAACTACTTGGTAAGCATTAAATGGTAACAGTGATAAGCATTTAAAGTAGTTGGATATGGCAAAACAAATCAATACATGGTTCTTAATTGATTTTGATTGTGTTGTGTAGACAATCTCATTGGATTACATGTTCATTATGGGAAAGAAAGCAAAATCAAAATAAACAAATCAGCCCTCCAGCATTTCTAGCTTTCCTATTCACCCACATGCATCTTCTTGTGTGAATATTAAAGGAATTAATTTTGCATGATTGACATTAATATATTTCATTTTCTTAAGAAGTTGTTCAGTTATCCTGAAATGTAGAAATAATTGGAAAAAGTTCTAATGTAGATCAACTAATTGTAAAAGACTAATCATAAAAGACTTGTGTTTTCAAAATTATGATTCAAAGAGAGGTGGTTTAGTACACTAAGACTGTTGAATCACATTTTATAACTGTGCCATATATAGCCATATTTATATTTCCCCTTCATATATTTCATATAACATAAAAAGTGTAAGCATCAAGCAGGAAGGGGCATTTTAAGATATTAGTTCAAAATAATGTAGTAACTTTGTTAGGCTCTAAGACATATTTTCATTCCAAATAAAATAACTTTTTTTCCCCTGAAATACCAGAAATAAAATCAGTAAATACTATCTGACTAATTTGATTTCAGTGATTCTCAGAAGTGCATAAGACACTTCACTGGAGCAAAAGTGAAATTATAAAAAAAAAAATTAGAAATTACTTGAGTCATTTTTTAATTCATGATATTTATGCTAAAATATCGAGTTAGTTGATTATTATTAGGTCAATTTCCCTACTGCAGAGCCTGAATTGAGGATTTTCCTGTGCAAATGATTTTTTTTTTTTTATTTGAGGGAATGTTCTCAAAAGGAAACTGTTAGGAAATGACAGAAGCCAAATAAGGTAGGTGGAAAACCTAGGAAAGGATATGCTTTTAACAGAAGTCTAGACTCATTCTGATCCCATGTGGAGCTCTAGAGAATTTGAATGACTCCTAAGAGTTGTCCCACTGAGACAAATTGCATTTTGTACTCCGTGTTGGTCAATTATTGGCTAAGGGCTGCCTCTCTACTCCCTACAGCCACCCCTGCGTGGGTAGGAGCTTCCATAACCACCAACACAGACATCTCTGGGAGAAATGTCTTCCTCTTGTTCTAGCCAAAACTCACAGCAGCTGCCGAACGATTAATCTGGCAGGTAAAGGTTCTGGGAAGGGCATTAATGATATCTATTACAGTTGTAATGTTGGTCCAAACACTTAGTCAAATAAATTATTTATATATATATATATATATATATATATATATATATATATTTTTTTTTTTTTTTTTTTTTTTTTTTTTTTTTGAGACGGAGTCTCGCTCTGTCGCCCAGGCTGGAGTGCAGTAGCGCGATCTCGGCTCACTGCAAGCTCCGCCTCCCGGGTTTACGCCATTCTCCTGCCTCAGCCTCCCGAGTAGCTGGGACTACAGGTGCCCGCCACCTCGCCCGGCTAGTTTTTTTTTCGTATTTTTAATAGAGAAGGGGTTTCACCGTGTTAGCCAGGATGGTCTCGATCTCCTGACCTCGTGATCCACCCGTCTCTGCTTCCCAAAGTGCTGGGATTACAGGCTTGAGCCACCGTGCCGGGCCTATTTTCTATATTTTAATGTTTATTTAGCCCTCTCCATTTCTCACATTTCTTACTACTTGAGACATTTTTCTATTATGTTTGTTTTGTTTGTGTTTTGTTTGTGTTGTTGTTGTTTCTGTAGAGATGGAATCTCACTATTGCCTGGGGTGGTTTCAAACTCCTAGCCTCAAGGGATCCTTCCTGCCATGGCCTCTCAAAGTGTTGGGATTACAGGTGTGAGCCACCACACCTAGCCTGTATTATCTGTTTATTATTGTTTCAAATGGGTTCTTATCTCTTTTAGAAGATGTCTACATCTTGAGATAAGTATAACATGTTTTTAAATATTCAGTTTAATACAATATTTAGTTATTGATTCAATACTCATCTACTATAGTTTAATGCAAAGTAAATGTAAGCTTTGCCAATGACATTCATTAAACATCAAAGACATATGATGAGAGAATCCTTAGTTGTTTCTAAGAAAACTTTTTTTTTTTTTAGTCTAGCTTTATCCGTGAGATCAGAAGTTCTCTTAAAAGAAGAAATTTGGAATAAGTGCAAAAGTGATTTTTTTTTTTTACAGAGGATACATACAAGGCCATATTTGCTAGGCAAACTGGCATATTGTGTAACATATCATTTTTTAAATCCTTGTGTAACAAATCAATTATTTGAAAACTACTGTGAAGTGGTGGTCACTCTGAAATTTTATGAAAACAAATATTCTTTGTAAAACTTTTATTCCTTTTCCTAATTTATATTCATTCTAGAATATTTAGAAAAACAGTCTGTTCTTTAGAGCTTGGATACTGTCAGCAAAAATGAACTTTACCTGGACAGCTTTATTGGTTCATTTCCTTCTGTGGATGTATTTGGAACCCCTGAAAATATCAAAGTGGAATTAAATTCTCTGTATTTAATTAAAGGATTGCGTGAAGTCCCACCATTATCTGATGACTCAAATTCACAATGTCAACAATGCTGGGAGTTGGGCCCATTGGGCCTCCTGATAAAAGCTGAGAATAAAGTTATGCTTCATTCATCACTGTTAAACAGTCATGTTTCCTTCCTACCTTCCTTCTTTATTTCTTTGTAAGAAAAAGAAACTTTAGCCAAAAAAGGGGGAAAATAATGCATTTCAATAGAATGTTGTACAATTTTCTGATGAATTCAGTTATGAAATAATGAGTCATATTTTATGGATAAAGATCTGATGACATTACAAAATGAAATATCTCCAAACTGTTGTATGGTAACTCAAATACTTCTTGTTGAATTCTGATGTAACACCAAAAGAAAGCCTCACTGTGCTGCTGCTGGGAGAGCCAGCACTGCACCCCAGCCCCTGCTCTGGGATGTCATTGTCAGGTGTGGGGACCAGGAACAGTGCTTCCTAGCCTGCCTGGTTGACTGATGAAACGGGAAAAGGGGCCTTATCAAGACTCCTAGGATGGGTTTCTTGAGACTTTAATGCATATCTTTTTCCCCCATGGATAGGAATCTCATTGCTTTGAAGAAAAATACAGTTTCATTACTATTGCATACACATATTTTACTGCCAAGCAACCATTAGGAATTCGAAGCCCATGTTCTGCTACATGTATTTTGCTCACTGTACATTTACTCTCATCTGCAAGTACTGTGGGGAGACTTTGTCTAATCACATTTCATTTATGGTGAAAGTGAAAATAGACAGCATTGGGCACACAGCAATTCACCATGCAAAGCTTTTTGTCATCTGACAGTTACAGATAAACTTTTTTGGCATGTGACAAAAAAATGCATGAAGTTTCTGAGATAATCTAAATTTAATTTTATAAACACTGTGCATATTACCCTGAATGCAAATTAACTTAATTTTGGTAAAATAAAATTAAATAATTCCTCTTTCTGATACTCGTGTGTTTGACTATTTGGAAATTTGTTCTTTTTTTTTTTTTTTTTTTTGAGACGGAGTCTCACTCTGTCGCCCAGGCTGGAGTGCAGTGGCTGGATCTCAGCTCACTGCAAGCTCTGCCTCCTGGGTTCACGCCATTCTCCTGCCTCAGCCTCCCGAGTAGCTGGGACTACAGGCGCCCGCCACCTCGCCCGGCTAGTTTTTTGTATTTTTTTAGTAGAGACGGGGTTTCACCATGTTAGCCAGGATGGTCTCGATCTCCTGACCTCGTGATCCGCCCATCTCGGCCTCCCAAAGTGCTGGGATTACAGGCTTGAGCCACTGCGCCCAGCCCTGGAAATTTGTTCTTTAGGGATGGCCATGAAAATGAGTTTGAGATGAAATTCAAACCAAGGACTTTGACAATGCAGCAACTCCACAGCTTAGCAGTTCCTGTTTTGGAGGATGGGGGTCTCTCTCTATTGACCAGGCTGGACTGCAGTGGCATAATCATAGCGCACTGCGGCCTTGAACTGCTAAGCTCAAGTGATTCTCCTACTTCATCTTTCCAAAAGGCTGGGACTACAGGCATTCACCACGACTCCCAGCTAATCTGTAAAAATATATTTTTAGAGATGGAGACTCACTCTTTAATTCAGACTGGTGGTCTCTAACTCCTGGCATCAAGCAATTCTGTTGCCTCAGCTTCCTGAGTAGTTCCTTATTTTGACTGTCAATTCAAAAACCTGTAAACTTTTCAAGATAGGGGCCAGATCTTTTTTTTTCCTTTGTATTTACTCTATAATCTACCATTTTGTTAGCTATATTCACACCAGTTTTTGGTTGAACTGCACAGATTTTGGGAGAAATGTGCTTTTTCACTATATTATAATGTTAACATACTTGGAATTTTGGAATAAGTTGGTTGACATGTGTTGTGTTCAAAATCAGAGCCTAAAGGGTCAAAAAGTCCAAACATTCTTGTTAAAGATAATGGAAGGTGTGTTGATTGTAAATACACCCTCTACCATAGCGGTTCCTGATGAGGCACTCAGACTATGGCATTTTGTAACAAGTGACTTTTTCTGATATATTAATTTATATTAGCATGCTGATGTTGATAATTTATATTAATGTTAATATATTAATATATATTAGTTATGGTGTGTCCTCTCTCAGTCTCATAACTTACATATAAATGCAGAAATGGAAATGTCACCTGATGTGTAAACAAACACACAAACTTTAAATGGCATTGAATTTAAACACTTCGAAGAAACTTTTTGAAAACTGATGTGGATTATAGTTAGCAGTTCTTGCCAACAGAGAGCTTCATTGCAATTGCAGAAGAGACTGGCAATTTTCACAACACCAGTCAAATAAAGATTTAGAAGTCAAGTCATGAATTTAATTTTGTCCTCTTGAGTTTTTAACATATCATTTTGTTGATCACTTCCTGACATTTTGGCATTTCTACACTCCTTTGGTAGAAAGAAAAGGAAATAATGAATAGCTTAATTCCTAGATATTATCTCTCTTAAACAAAACATATTTTAATGCATTTTTTTTTCAAATGCATGTCCCAACCAGTTACTTTTGAGGAGTAAGAACACATTCTACATCTCTGCAAATTCTACTAAAATCAGTAGATTACCAGTTTGAGAATACAGGCCTTTATTAACATAAGCTAGTTGGCCTAGCAATAGTTTCTTAAGAAATATTTGTTTTATTGAAATTAAAGTTGGCCTTCAACATTTAAATTTTTTATGTAACAGTTTTTTTCATGACTTTAACTATCATAGTAACAACTCATTTGAATTAATGATAAAGTTTAAGACATCAGACCTTTTGATTTAAGAACATTTGTTATTTTGATTATGTTAAGTGGTGACATCAGAGTTTGACCTGGAAATTATGAATACATAACTGTGTGATTGGATCAATTTAAAACTGGCACAAACCTTTTGAAGTTGGAGAAGAGTTCCTCCGGTAGGCTAGGATGACAGCTGCCAAAGGAATTGAATCAAAATAATGACTTACATGCTCATGTATGTAAGTATCTCGTTAGGAGTTTACTCAGTCCCTCCACGCTGGTGGTGTTTTATCCTTGCCTTGGCGCACTGGACTCTAATGGTAGAGGTCTGTGCAATAATAACATGACCCATTTATTTAGCTATTCACAATCTCAGAGCATTTTTTTTTCCTTTCAGATGTGTTTTACATGGTCTCTATTTTGAGGTCATATATTGGGTTTAGTTTTTTTTTTTTTTTTTTTTTTTGGCTTTCTATTTCACAACAATTATAGATTCACAGGAAGAGGCAAAAATGCACAGGGAGGTCCCATGTATTTTTCACTCAATTTCCTTCAATTATAACATATTGCACAACTACAGTATAGTACCAAAACCAGTAAATTAACATGGCTTATAACCCACAGAGCTTATTCAGCTTTCATCAGTTTGACATGCACCCATTTGTGTGTGTGTGTGGTTCTATGTAATTTTATCTCCTGTGTAGATTTGTGCAAACGCTATGACAATCAAAATACAGAGCTGTTCCATCACCACAAGGCTGTCTCTCATGCCACTTTATAAGTACACCCATCCCCGTTCTCTCCACCCCAATAATTGGCAACCACAAATCCAGTCTAAGTTTCCATAATTATGTTATTCCAAGAACAATATATATAGAATCATGCAGAATGTAATTTTGTGAAATTGGCTTTTCCATTCAGTATAATTCTATCGAGATAAATCCAAGTTGTTGGTGTATCAATAGTATTTTTTTTTTGAGACCAGCTTGAGCATCATAGAGAGACCACATCTCTACTAAAAATAATAGTAATAAAAATTAGCCAGGCATGGTGTTACATGCTGTAGTTCCAGCAACTCTGGAGGCTGAGGTGGGAGGATCCCTTGAGCCTAGGAGGTTGAGACTGCAAAAGTGGGCTATGATCATGCCACTTCATTCCAGCCTGGGCAACAAAGTGAGATCTTATCTTTTAAAAACAGAAAAAAACAGTTTGTTCCTTTTCATTGTCGAGTAGCAATACATGTTATGGAGGTACCAAAATCTGTTTAGCCATTAACTCACTGGAGGATATCTGGGTTGTTTCCAGTTTGGGGCTATTACAAATAGAGCTGCTATAAACATTTACATATAGTTTTTTGTATGAACATTAATTTCCATTTTTGTGGCATAAATATTCGATAACACAATTGCTAGGTTATACAGTAAATTCATGTGTAGTTTTGAAAAATCTTCCAAACCATTTTTTGGAAGGGCTCTACCATTTTACATTTCTATAAGCAATGTATAAGTTATCTAGTTTCTCTGCATCCTCACTTGCATTTGGTATCTTTTTTTTTTTTTTTTTAGCCATTCTGAAGTTGTATAGTGATATCTCGTATCTCATTGTGGCTTAAATTTGCACTACCCTAATGGCTACTGATGTTGAACATCTTTTTATGTGCTTATTTTCTATCTGTTTATACTCTTTGGTGAAATGTTTTTTGCCCATTTTATAACTGAATTGTTGATTTTTTAAAAAAATACTGAGTTTTGAAAGTTCTTTCTATATTCTGGTTACAAGTGCTCTGTCAGATAGCTTAGCTCTCAGTTTATAGCTTCTTTATGTGTCTTCTTAACAGAGTCTTTCACAGGGCAATATGTTTAGTTTGATGAACTATAGTTTATTAATTTTTCCTCTTATGATCCTGTTTTTGGTGTCAAGTCTAAGAATTTTGCCTACTCTTCAGATCTGAAGATTTTGTCCTTTGTTTTCTTCTAAAAGCTTTAGAGTTTCAAATTTACATTTAAGTTCATGATCTATCTTTGGTTAATTTTTTGCATAAGGTGTGAGGTTTAGGTCAAGGTGCTTTGTTTTTTTTTTTTTTTTTTATTTATTTTTGTTTTGATTATTCATATCTAATTTCTCCAGCACCACTTGCTGAAAAAATAATAATGCCTTCATTGAATTGGTTTTTAGTTTTGTCAAAAACCACTTGGGCATATTTGCGTGAACTATTTCTACGTTTTCTATTCTGTTCCACTAATCTATTTCTCAGCAAATATTAGGCTTCAGACCTATGGCTCTATAGTCAGCCTCAATGTTGAGTAGAGTGATTCCTCAGTACTTTATTGTTTTTTAAATGGTTTTAGCTAATGTAAGCCCTTTACCCTTTCATATATATTCTAGAATAAGATTAACTATGTTTATAAAATCTTTTCCTAGGAGTTTGGTAGGAATTACATTAAACCTATATCTCAATTTCAGGAGAATGAACACCTTTTCTATGTTGTGGCTTCCAATCCATGTACACCATGTCTCTCTATGTAGGTCTTCGATTTTTTTCAACAGCATTTTGTATTCAGCATGAAGATCCTGTATATGTTTTGTTCGTTTCTACCTAAGTATTTACTTTTCTTTGAAGTTAATATAAATGACACTGTGTTTTTAATTTTGATTTCCATGTGTTTGTTGATGGCATATAGAGATCAGATTGATAGTTTGTGTTGCTCTTGTACTCTACAACCTTGACCAATTAACTTTATAGTTCTAGGAAGTTTTTCTTAGTAAATTCCTTGAGATTTCCTATGTGGAAAATCATGTCGTCTGCAAACAGGATAAGCTTAGTTTTGGAGCTTACATATCTAGTGTCGTTTTACATTTATGGCAACTATTTGTCCTTGATATTATTTTATGTGCTGTTTTCTATGACTTTGAGTGTATCAATGATTTTCTAAAATAACTCTTAGGTTAGTAGTTTTCAAAGTGTGACTAGGCAGTCTGAGGAGTCCTTGAGACATTTTCAGTGGGTACACAGGATCAAAACTTTTCTCAAAATTATAGTGAACTATTATTGACCATTTTCACTCTTATTCTCTCATGAGCATGTGGTGGTTTCCCAGAGGCTACATTGTGTCTGGAATTGGTTCCTTCCGGTGGGTTCTTGGTCTCGCTGACTTCAAGAATGAAGCCGTGGACCCTCGCGGTGAGTGTTACAGTTCTTAAAGATGGTGTGTCCAGAGTTTGTTCCTTCAGATGTTCAGGTGTGTCCAGAGTTTCTTCCTTCCGGTGGGTTCATGGTCTCACTTGACTTCAGGAGTAAAGGCGTAGACCTTTGCAGTGAGTGTTACAGCTCTTAAAGGTGGCACGTCCAGAGTTGTTTTTTCCTCCCAGTGCATTTGTGGTCTCACTGGCTTCAGGAGTGAAGCTGCAGATATTTGCAGTGAGTGTTACAGCTCTTAAAGGTAGTGTGGACCCAAAGAGTGAGCAACAACAATATTTATTGTGAAGAAAGAACAAAGCTTCCACAGCATGGAAGGGGACCTGAGCAGGTTGCCACTGCTGACTCCGGTGGCCAGTTTTTATTCCCTTATTTGACCCTGTCCACGTCCTGCTGATAGGTCCATTTTACAGAGCACTGATTGATCAATTTTACAGAGTGCTGATTGGTCCATTTTTACAGAGTGCTGATTGGTGCATTTACAAAACTTTAGCTAGACACAGAGTGCCAATTGGTGCATTTTTACAGAGTGCTAATTCATGTGTTTACAAACATTTAGTTAGACACAGAGTGCTGATTGGTGCATTTACAAACCTTAAGCTAGACAGAAAAGTTCTCAAGTCCCCACTTGACCCAGGAAGTCCAGCTGGCTTCACCTCTCAATCACCCCCCCAAACAGGTCACCCCAACTGCTGCTGGGAATTGGGCAATGACCACTCTAGCTACTTCCTGCTAGATAGGGGCAAAGAAGGGGCCCTGCAGTTTTAGTATCCTCCAGATGGAAATTCTTTAGACCAGTGAAAGGGTCAGCCCATCGGTCCGGGGTCCTCAGTAGAAGTTGTTAGTTGAGCTCATTTGGGGTTCCATTTGTAAGACCATCTGTAGCCTGATGGCCTCAATCCTAGAGGAAACAAATTTGACAAGGAGGTTAAAACTACAGGGCCCGAAGGTGAGCAATAGCAAGTTGGCTGTCACAGGACCTAGAAAGGGGAGAAGCCATGTCTCCTAACTCCAGAGGTTGGTATAAAACTTTGAAAGGCATTGTCTGATTTCAGAAGCCTTTTCCTGTAAATGCCAGGTGGCATCTCATACTACCCTTGACTGGTTAGTGTAAAAACAGCACTCTTCCCCTAAGAAGGTGCAGAGTCCTCCTTTCTGAACAGTGAGGAGGTCTAGGCCTCTGCAATTTTGGAGAGGCACTGCTGCCAAAGAGTCTATTTGGGATTGTAGAGTAAGGATAGATTTCGTTATTTCTTGCAAACTGTCTGAGAAAATCTTTGAGAGTGTGTGGTAGTAGGATAATACATGTTACACTGTTAACTTTTGGAAAACTGTACTTTTGTTGAAAACCCTGTAAGTTGGGATTTCAATTATTGTTTGCTATTAATAAGACCTCCTTCAGTCCATATTAACTTAGAATTGGTATACATGGCTCCTTCCTGATTCTGTAAGTACTTTTAAGGTTTGGCTGAGTGCAAATAGCTCGCACATTTGAGCAGACCAATTATTAGGCAATTTTCCTAACTCTGCTTCTACAACAGTTTCCTGATCACTTACTGAATACCCATTGTGTCTTTTTTCCTTAATCACCTGGGAGGAACCATCTATCTGTCCTGCCCTGAAGGGAGTTCCTCCTAGATCTGGTTGGAACTTTGCATGGTAATTAATTAAGATTTAGATCTCCTGTTAGGAAACCTGCTGGGTTAAGGATTTTTGGTAGGAAGGCTATGAGTTGTCAGCAGCCTCAGTGCTTTCAGCCTGTGCCCTGGTTTGCACTGACAAGGTGGTATTGGAGTGTTATAGGGTCACAAACAAGACCTTCAATTATCAACTATAGGTTTTGAATTTACCCTGGCTTTTAAAGGAATAGGGTACACTGCTTTTTCTTTACTAATTCCATCTCTTTTTCTTTCTCTTTGACTTCTTTGTCTCTCTCTTTCTGACTCCCTCTTTGTCTGTCTCTTCCCCTCTCTCTCCTTTCTGCTGGTCTTTCCCTGCCTCTGCCAGCTGCTTATGCTGCTGTACTCCCCTCTCCTTCCCCTTTTTGATGGCTTCGGCAGTGTAAGACTGCCACCTCCTTGGGTTTTTGCACTGGGTGCAGTAACTCCATGATTTCCTTGTGATATTTAATGGGGGTTCCCCAAGAGGTTAGAAACTCCCTTTTTTTCCATATTGCAGCATGGGCATGTAGGATTAGATAAGCCTACCTGCTCTCTGTATACACATTTATTCTTCTTCCCTTTCTCAGTTCTAAGGCACAGGTAAATGCCACTAGTTCTGCTAACTGGACACTGGTCCCTGGGGGAAGAGGCTTACTTTCAAATAGGTTACATCACTAACTATGGCATAACCTGCCCTTCATATCCCATTCTCCACAAATGAACTTCCATCGGTATATAGGTTAAGGTCAGGATTAGCTAAGGGGACTTCTAAGAGGTCATCTCAGGTAGCATAAGTCGGGACTATAATTTGTTGGCAGTTATGCTCGATTGGTTCCCCATCCTCTGGGAGAAAAGTGGCAGCGTTGAGGGTCACACACACGCGTATTTGAAGCACCAGTCCCTCAAGGAGTAGCACCTGGTATCTAAGTAGGCAGTTGTCTGATAGCCATAAACTTCCTTTGGCACCTAGTATGCCATTTACATTATGAGTAGTCCAGACAGTGAGGTCCTTTCCTTGTATTATTTTGATGGCCTCTGACACTAAGACGGCCGCCACTGCAACTACCCATAAACAGTGAGGCCAGCCTTTTGCTACTACATCAATTTCCTTACTCTGGTATGCCACTGGTTGTGGGGTTGTCCTACAAGTCTGAGTAAGGACTCCAAGAACTATCCCTGCTCTCTCTGTGACGTATAAAGAGAATTTTTGTCCTGTGGGAAGGCTTAAACCTGGAGCTTGTACTAGGGCCTGCTTTAAGGTTTTTGAAGGCTATTCTTACCCCTGGTTTCCCATTCTACTAGATGAATATTTGCCCTCTGGGTCTCCTTGATTAGAGTATAGAGGGGCCCGGCTATCTCACTGTATCCAGGGATCCATAGTTGGCAAAAGCCAGTGATTCCAAGGAACCCCCGCAACTGTTTTAATGTCTTAGGGTGAGGATAAGCCAGTATAGGCTGTATTCGTTTCTTAGCTGAGGGCCCCTCTGGCTAAGATTAGGCCTAGATATTTGACCTGCTGTAGGCAAAGCTAAGCCTTCACCTTAGACGCCTTGTACCCTTGATTAGCTAGAAAGTTCAAGAGACCTAGAGTAGCCTGCTGGCATGAGGCTTCTGAACTGGTAGCCAAAAATAAATCATCCACATGCTGAAGGACCAGAGTGCCTGGACTTGAGAAGTGGCCTATATCTTGGGCCAGTACCTGACCAAACAGATGAGGGCTATCACTAAACCCTTGGGGCAAGACCATCCATGTAAGTTGGGACATGTGGTCTGTGGGATCCACAAAGGCAAATAGAAACTGGGAGTCAGAACGCAGGGGAATACAGAAGAAGGCATCCTTGAGGTCCAGAACAGTGAACCATTCTGCTTCCTCTGGCATTTGAGAGAGCAGGGTATAGGGGTTGGGTACAACTGGATATAAAGGAATTACTGCCTCACTGATGAGTCTAAGATCTTGCACTAGTCTCCACTGACCATTTGGTTTTTGTACCCTGGAATTGGGGTGTTGCAGGGACTACTGCATTTCCTTTCTAAGCCTTGAGCTTTTAAATGTTTAACAATATTCTGTAATCCTTTATGAGCTTCAGGCCTTAAGGTGTATTGCCTTTGACAAGGAAAAGTGGTGGGGTGTTTTAGCCTGATTTGGACTGGGTGGGCACTTTTTGCCCTTCCAAATTGTCTTTCGAATGCCCAGACTTCAGGGTTGATTCCCTCCTCAAGTAGGGAACAACAAATGGGCAACTTGTTTCCCATATTAATGTGGATAATAGCTCCAGCTTTTGCTAATATGTCTCTCCTTAATAAGACTTTCAGGTATAACAAGAAAGGCATGTGAAAAGAGCAAAGTCTCTCAGTTACAACTGAGGAAGTGGAAGAAATACCTGGTTAAAGGCTGTCCCAGGATTCCTTGGATGATAACGGACCTTGAGGACAGCTGTCTGGGACAGGAGATTAACACTGGGAAGGCCGTGCCAGGTGTCCAGGAGGAAGTCAGTTTCCCGGCCCTCAATGGTTAAATGTACCTGGGGCTCAATGAGGGTGATGACATGAGCTGGCACTTGCCCCCAGCACCCTCAGTCCTGTTGTTGGATCATCTGGTTGGGGGCTTCTGGCCCAGAGAACCATTGCACTCTGGGACAATGTGCCTTCCAGTGATCGCCTTGGCATAGTAGACATGGATGATTGGGCGGCTTGTTTCTCACTGGACAATCTTTTTTAAAGTGTCCTTGTAAACCACATGGATAACAAGCCCTACAGGGTGATTGGCCTGCTCCATTTTCTGTCCTCTCTGAACCACCAAGATTTGTTTGTCTTAGTACCATGACTAAGGCTGGGGCCTTTCTCTGATCTTGCATTTCCTTTTGGGCCTGTTCCTCTTGGTCCCTATTATAGAACACCAAGGTTGCCAGGTTTAATAATGCCTCCAGATTTTGTTCAGGGCCCAGAGCTCGCTTTTGGAGCTTTCTCCTGATATCTGCAGCTGATTGGGTAATAAACTTATCTTTTAGGATCAATTGGGTAATAAACTTATCTTTTTGGATCAATTGAGTTGGGTGACAAGGGAGTATATTTTCTTAAGGCCTTCTGTAACTGCTCGAGGAAGGCAGAAGGATTTTCTTCCTTTCCCTGAGTTATGGTGGACATCATTGAATAATTCATGGGCTTTTTCCTAATTCTCCTTAGTCCTTCTAGAACACAGGTCAACAGATGTTTACAATTGCAGTCCCCATGATCTGAGTCAAGGTCCCAGTGGGGATCCATACTGGGGATGGCTTTCTGACCAGTAGGGAATTTGTCCCTTTCTTCGGCAGTCATTCTATCATTTACTTGGCTAAGATATCAGGTATCTCCAAACTCTCGGGCTGCAGCTAAAGACACATTCTTTCCATTAAAGGCCAGGGTTTGATCTAACAATAGCATGACATCTCTCCAAATGAGAGAGAAAGTTTGCCCTAGACCATGTAGGACATCTATATACCTATCAGGATCATCTGAAAGCTTCCCCAGGTCTGCCTTGATATGCTTTAAATCAGAGATGGAGAAAGGGGCATGTACCTGGGTTGGGCCAAATTCCCCTCCCCCTGCAGCTTGAAGGGGACATAACCGATAGTCCGGGGGTTTTTGTGGTCCTTTGGAGATTTCTTTGCTCATTTCCTTCTGGGCAGGGGAGATTAGAGAAGGCTTTTCATTAATAGGAAGGGGAGCTAGGATATGGGGGTAAGCTGAGAGGTCCTCCTATGGGATGTAAATTGCAAGCTTTGCATAGTGGTGGATTCCCCTTCAATGAAAAAAAAGCTTAGACATAAGGTATTTCACTCCATTTGCCTTCCCTCGTATGGAAAAGGTCAAGCTGCAGGATAGTATTGTAATTTACACTTTCCTCAGGTGGCCATTTTTCCCCATCAGAGAGAGAATATTGGGGCCGAATCGTAGTGCAGAAAAAAATGAGCCGCCTCTTTTTCAGGGTTTTGCAGGTCAAATTGGTCCCAATGGCTTAGGATGCATTTCAAGCGTGATGCCTGAGTGTTTCCCATCTGAAAGACAAAAACCACCCATGGTTTTGGTTTGCTTGTTTCTCCCCCTGCCCAAGAACCCACAATGGTCCCTGGACCCTGCTGATCAGAATAGTTGCACTCACCAACACAGCAGCAGAAACCCCTCTTGCCCAAGAACCCACAATGGTCCCTGGACCCTGCTGATCGGACAGTTGCACTCACTGACACAGCAGCAGAAACACTAGTTTTCCTTCTAGACCACAAGGAGGACTGAGGAAGGTTAGATTTACTAGCCCTTACCGACACACTCTCAAAAACCTGCACCCTTGCCTGTCCTCCTAGACTATAAAGAGCACCAAGAAAAATCGGATTTAGTGGCCCTTACCGATGCATTCTTGAAAACCTGTTAAAAGTCCTAAGCATTATCCTGTTAGTATTGGGAATTTGCCCCTGTCCTATAAAGATGTTATGCCCCCAAAATGAAGAGGAGGACCATACCCTGAGGGAGAGAAGGTATCTCCAGGGTTGGAAGAGTAGCATCTTTTGTCCTCACTTGAATAGAAAGGATATCCTTTCTGAGGCTCCCCATATCATAACTCCAGGAATAGCTTTTGTTAGGCCCGCTAGTCTGAGGAGGGATCCTAAAATTCCAGATAGTACCCCCAGCACTGATGGGGCTTTGAGCAAAAATTTTATCTTTCTGATTGGTGAGTCAAGGTGCCTAAAAAATGTAACAGAGTTCCGACGTTTATGCTAGAAATCATTCTCACAGGAGAAACTAGGAAAGCACCGGAGACAGGGAGTGGTTTTTAGAAGAAGGACTAGCCTCAGAGAAGAGAGGTGAGAGGAAGTTTGACAAGCATTAGGACCCAGGAGGCAAGGGTCGGGATAGGTAGGATAGATGGGTAAGTCTCACTTGGATGACATGACTTTGAGAATTCTGCCCATGGCTGCAGGGTCAACCAACTTGTTTTCGGGACCGCGGAGCTGAATGGCTTTCCTCTCTGTCAACCCTCAGTTCAGCCCGGAAGTACAGGAAAAGCAGAAGCTGGTTCCAGGCAAACCAATGCTCCCAACTCCGAAAAGTCGGGAGTTGTTAGAGAGCCCTTTCCCAGAAAGCCTGACACCCGTGTCTTTAGTTCAGCAACTGTGCTAGTAGCTTTTAACTGGCTGACAGGTGCCTGGTATTTAGCCTCCAAATTCTAAGGAAAAATAGGACAGAATAGCAAGCAAAAGGGGTCTGATGGTACTCACCACTTGGCGATAGTCCCATCTGGGTCACCAAAATGTGTGTGGAATTGGTTCCTTCCAGTGGTTTCTTTGTCTCACTAACTTCAAGAATGAAGCCGCGGACTCTTGCAGTGAGTGTTACAGTTCTTAAAGATGGTGTGTCCAGAGTTTGTTCCCTCAGATGTTCAGATGTGTCTGGAGTTTCTTCCTTCCAGTGAGTTTGTGGTCTTGCTTGACTTCAGGAGTGAAGCTGCAGACCTTCACAGTGAGTGTTACAGCTCTTAAAGGTGGCACGTCCGGAGTTGTTTGTTCCTCCTGGTGGGTTCATGGTCTTGCTAACTTCAGGAGTGAAGCTGCAGATATTTGCAGTGAGTGTTACAGCTCTTAAAAGGTAGTGCAGACCCAAAGAATGAGCAGCAGCAAGATTTATTGCGAAGAGCAAAAGAACAAAGCTTCCACAGCATGGAAGGGGATCCAAGCAGGTTGCTGCTGCTGGCTTGTGTGGCCAGCTTTTATTCCCTTACTTGGCCCCGCCCACATCCTGCTGATTATTCCATTTTACAGAGCGCTGATTGGTGCATTTTTACAGAGTGCTGATTGGTGTGTTTACAAACCTTTAGCTAGACAGAAAAGTTCTCCAAGTCCACACACACCCAGGAAGTCCAGCTGGCTTCACCCCTCAACATGACATGATATTGTAACAGATTTAGGAATTTAGCACTCTTCTGTGGTGTCACATGTTGAAGAGATTTGCAAAAATAGAAAATCATGCCATTCACCAAATTTTTGTTTTGAAAATATATTTATTTTTCATAGAAATGGCTTATGTATATTAATATGAAATTCATTTATTGTCTTAAAAATAAATTATTAAATAAATATTTTAAAGTTTTTTCAGAAATTAAAATAATATCTAATAAGATAAATATTGATATATAATAAATCTCCCTTTTAAAAGACGCCTTTGGGGTCCTTAACAATTTTAAGAGTTGTAAAGGATGCTGCGATAAAAATGTTTAAGAATCTCTAATTTAGGTCAATTCTATTAAAACAAATTCTCTGGGTTAGCAAAATTTATCATTTAGCACATTTACCAATGTTAAATAAATATAGGTTGATTTGGGGAAAGTATCTTTTTTCTTGCCAGTTTGTTTATGGCAGAAGAGGAGGTTTTTCTGTCAGTTTTACAATTCTTTTTTTGAGTGATATTTACATAAAAGTCCAATATTTAAAAGTAAGAACAGCAACTAAGACAAGGCTTGGAGTTTAAGCTATTTGAATTTCTGTCCTCACACCACAGGCGCCACAGTAGGATATATCTTAAAAATTCTTTGAGCATAATTTGAAAATGATGATTGTAGAAAATTCATTGCATAATGATATAAACAAGGCATGACTGCTATGGTTTATCAGCACCAGGCACAGAAATCCAGAATCTTGCTTTGTGGTTGGCACAGAGTAGGGCTCAATAAATACATTACATGAATAATTGACTACTGGTATATGGGAATACCATCAGATCATCTCTGAAATAGTAGCCGCTGAAACCATCATTCTGAGCAAACTTTCGCAAGGACAGAAAACCAAACACCGCATGCTCTCACTCATAGGTGGGAATTGAACAATGAGAACACTTGGACACAGGGCAGGGAACATCACACACTGGGGCCTATCAGGGGGTGGAGGGATGGGGGAAGGATGGCATTAGGAGAAATAACTAATGTAAATGACGAGTTAATGGGTGCAGCAAACCAACAGGGCACATGTATACATATGTAATAAACCTGCACGTTGTGCACATGTACTCTAGAACTTAAAGTATAATAATAATAATAATAAAAGAAATAGTAGCCTCTGAAATTAAGCTTTATCAACAAAAAAAATTAATAAGCTGTATTTCTATGGGGCCACCATCACTAAATGCATTGCATTCACATCTAAGTATATTCAGACAAATATCTGAGTTGTACATAATTGGAAAATGAATATATGAAAAATTTACTTAGATAAGAAGTCACTCTCAGTGCTATGTTTCTGAAGAAAAGAGAAATGTTCGAAAGGTAAGAGGACTGCTTTAATTGTGGAAGTAAGGAAAATGACCAGTCGAGAGCAGTTTTTCAAAACATTCTTCTTATTGCATAAATTATGCCAAATCATTATCACTTTAAGTGTTCTCGCTCACATAATTAACCATATCCAAATGCTTGGTGATAATATTTGCAGAGTAGGAAAATGTTATAAACATGAGAATCATCCACCAAGCTAGATTATCACTGAAGGAAAAAAATATATTTTTCCTGAGATTATTCCAGAAATTAAAAGTCTATGATTATACTAATGAATGCATGAAATTAACAACAACAACAACAACTTAATGGGGTATTTTAAGGCAGTTGCTTATTAAACCAGGGGACCTTCCGCACAATCTGGCTTGTCACATTGCCTATTCTTACTGGGTTTCAGGTGCCATGACATTGGCTGCGATTGACTGTGGCAGGGATGATTTCCAGCATCTTTCCTTATCTTGGAAGAAGGCTAAATGGAAACAAATTAAGGCCAGCATGCCACCTAGGACCTTGTTTCTCACAGCAGCAGGAAACACATCCTTCATAAGATTGATATTTTTGCTTATTAAAAAAAATGTGGGGCTGTTCGCTGTATCATCATTAAAATAGTCAGAGGATAAGGAAAAGTTGATGGATAACTTCCTGATGCAAATGAATGTCTTTTTTTCTTTTTTAACTCCCTTAGGAGTAGAGGTCAGTTACATGTTCTAGTGCAATAATACACATTTTAGTACACTTACATGTGTACAAAACAATATACTTATTAGAAGAATCCTTGACAATAATGTTCAAACTTGGTAAGAATTCCATACAAGGCAAAGCAAGGAGAAAAAGATTGAGGAAAAATAGAGAAGGAAAGCACTCTGACCCAGCAATAGGTGGCACATTCTCCCTAATATTTGTAGTCTATAAGTAGAAGCATGATTTATCCCTGCCTTTAATTCTAGAACAAGCTTTCCCATGCTAGGACTTCTTACTCCCTGAACAAGAGAGAACTCAACTGGCTACAAATTTCTTTTTAAAATAAATGTCAATTTTATTTTTATATGTTTTTAAATAATTAAAAAAAAGAAATGGGAGGTCTCGCTATGTTTCCCAGACTGTCCTCAAACACCTGGCCTCAAGTGATCCCCCTGCCTCAGTCTCTGAAAGTGCTGGGATGATGGGTGTGAGCCAGTGTGCCTGACCTGGCTATGAATTTCTGTGTCTACTTGCCCTTCAGCACATGGTACATTATTATTTATTTATTTTCATTTTCCTGCAACTAGAAGACAAACTCCATGAAAGCAAGCATTTGTCTGTTTTCATTACTCCTATAAATCCAGTACACAAAATAGGCATTCAATATTTGTTGAATGCATGTTTAGTTATATAAAGTTTCCAAAAGTAAATCTTTTTTTCTGGTTGTGTTGCCCTTTTATTACCTGGAAGAGAAGATTCACAGTCAACAACACGATCTTTCAAGAAAAGATTAACAAGAAGCATGCAGAAAATACCCTGAAATAGTATTCAGTCAAATATTTATAGAACTAGGTGCTAGAACATATTTATACGTCTCCAGCAACACACCTACATGCAGCACAAATATCAGAAATTAAATATCAACTTTAGTAAATATTAAAGACTCTGATAGCCTAAAGAAATGACTTGCAAACTTTTTGGACTCAAGACCCATTAACCATCTTAAAATTTATGGAGGACCTGAAAGATTGTAGTGATTATGTGGGTTGTATCTATAGACATTTACTATATCAGAAATTAAAATTGATAAAATTTAAAACATTTCTTATTAATCATTAAGCAATAACACAGCATATTTTTGTGAACAATTAATATAGTTTCCCAAACAAAATAAGTTAGTGAAAGAGTGACATTGTTTTACACATTTGCAAATCTCTTTAATGTTGGGCTTAATAGAAAGTAGCTACATTTTTCATTCTTGCTTCTACATTTCATCTATTGCAATATCTCACATCATGTAGCTACTGGAAAACTTCACTGTACATTTGTGAGGGAATGAAGTTGAAAAAGACAAGTAATGTCTTATGTTCAAATAAGAAGATCCACAAAATATCTATAGTTAACATTATATGTAATGCAAAATTAAGTAAAAGACTAAATATTTTCCACTTAAGATTGGGAACAAGGAAAAATTGTTGGCTGTCACCTATCTTATTCAACATAGCACCGGAAGTGCTAGCCAGTGCAATAGAGAAAGGAAAAAAAATAAGAATAAGTATACAGAATGGAAAGTAAGAAATAAAACTTACGCTATTTTCCCATGACATAATTGTTTACAGCAGAAAATTTTAAGGAATCCACACACATACACACACACACAAAAACAAAAAACAAAAAGAAATCACTACAACTAATAAGTGAGTTTAGCAAGATCAAAAGATACAGAAACAACATTAAATAATTATCTTGTTTCTATATACTGGCAATAAATATGTGGACATTAAAATTAAAAATACCATATCATTTTTAGTCACTCAAAAAATGAATTGCTTAGGCATAAATCTAACAAAACATATAACACAGGACTTGTAGCCTTAGAGCTGCACCATATAATGAAAGAAATAAAAATAATCTAAATAAATGTTCCTGGGTTGGAAGACTCAACGTAGTAAATATGTCAATTTTCCTCAAATTGATACATAGATTTAACATAATTCTCATCAAAATATTAGTAAGATTTGTATGTATGTACATACAATTATTCTAAAATTCATATAGCGTGAAATAAAAGAACTTAGGTTAGCTAAAATAATTTGAAACAGAAGAATGAAATGGGATAAATCTTACTGCAGGTGGAGTATCCCTAGTTCAAAATGCTTGGGACTGAAAATCTTTCAGATTTTGAATGTTTTCTGACTTTGAAATATTTGTGTATACATAATAAGATATCTTGGGGATGAGACTCAAGTCTAAACACAAAATTCATTTATGTTTCATATATACCTTATCGTCTGAAGGTAATTTTACAAAATATTTTAAATAATTTTGTGCGTGAAACACAGTTTGTGTTCATGAGGTCAAGTGTGTGGTTTTCCATTTGTAGCATCATGTTTGATGTTTAGAAAATTTCAGACTTTGGAGCATTTTGGATTCCAGATTTTTGGATTAAGAATGATTAACCTGTATATAGATAGGTTCCATAATCAAGATTGTATGGTATTGCAGAAGGATAGATCAGTGGGGCAGAACAGGGAACCTAGAAATAGACCCACGCAAACATTGAATGCCCAAGTGGTTTTTCACAGGGGTGCAAAGGCAATTCAATGAAGGAAGGACAGCATTTTTCAAGAAATGGTGCTGGAGCAATTGGACATCTATGGTCAAAAACTGAAGCTTGATCAAAATCTCACACTTTTATAGAAATCACCTCATAATATATCAATAACTTAAATGTAAAATGTAAAGTTATAAAATGTTCAGGAAAAATATAGGAAATAAATTTAGGGACCTAGACTAGGCCAGTAGTTCCAAGACTTGATACCAAAAAAACCACAATCTGTAAAAGAAAAACACTTTCCATAAAAGGAAAAGTTAACAAATCAGGCCTCATCAAAATTAAAAACTTTTGCTTTATAAAAGACCCTGTTAAGAGGTTAAAAGATTCTGGGAGAAAATATTTGCAAACCATGTGTCTGACAAAAAAAAAAATCCATATAGAAAGTATAAACAACTCTCTAGGCTAAACATTAAAATTATTAGGTTGGTGCAAAAGTAATTGCGGTTTTCATCATTAAAAGTAATGGCAACACGGCAATTACTTCTGCACCACCCTAATAAGAAACACTCCAATTAGAAAATGAGCAAACAACATGAAGATACATTTCACCAAAGAGTATATACAGATGGCAAATAAACACATGAAACATTGTCCAATATCATTAGCCATTTGGAAAATACAAATTTAAGCCATGATGGTTTATCACTATACAGATATCAGCATAACTAAAATAAAAAATTGTGACAATACCAAATGCTGATAAGGATGCAGAGAATCTGGTTCACTTACCCATTGCTGATGGGAATGTAAAATGGGAAAGCCATTTTAGAAGATACTTTGAGAGCATCTTAAACAACCAAACAAGCAACCACAGCAATTGCACTTCTAGATATTTTTTCCAGGCAAATGAAGACACGTTCACATAAAAGCCTGTACACAAATGTGTATTTACTCATAGTAGCCAAAAACTGAAATCAGTCCAAATGTCCTTCATTGGGTAAACGTACTGTGATATATCTGTACCATGGAATATTAAGAAGAAAAAGGAACAAACTACTGATACAAGCAACAATTTGGATGGATCTCCACAACGGCATTATGTTGACTGAGAAAAAGTCAATAACAAAAAGTTACATACTGCATGACTTCATTTATATAACACCCTTGAACTGTAAAATTAAAGAAATGGAAAACTGATTATTGGTTGCCCTTTAAGATAGGGGCAAGCTGGAAGAGGAAAGTTGTTACTGCCATAAAAAGGTAATAGAAGGAATCCTTATGGTGATGGAAATATTCTGTATCTTGACAGTATCAATGTCAATATCCTTGATGTGATAGTGTACTACAGTTGTGAATTTCAACTGCATTTCAAGCTATAATTATCTCTGAAAGTAAAATGTTTACACACACACACACACACACACACACACGCACAGAGCAAGGCTTTGATTTGCAAACTGGAAATTATTTCATTGTGTTTGGAAAAGAGTATCTAGAATGGCATCCGGCTAGTGAAAATTTAGTTTAACTTTCGATTTTTAGAAATCTGAAGATGTCATGATTAATACTGTTCTAAGAGATAAAGTAAACACTTTTATAATAATGGGAGGCATAGGGTTTACTGGGAGTATTAAGCATTTTCTTCTAAGTATGGTTTAACTGAGATAATTTAACCAGTGTATTCTTACTATCCTAAAGATAGAGTAACAAACTCTTTAAGACTCCGTGTACATCGTGAACACTAAAAATGTTTTGTCAAAAGAAGCTGTTCCCTTTCAGCCTGTTTTCATTGTCTTGAAGAACTTATTCAAGAGTTCTTATTTGCAATGATGGTGGGAAGGAATGTAAATGAACAGATATTCTAAATAAATGTACTAAGAAATTGTATTTTGAAATCTATCCAATATTCTTTACAATGATCAGAGTTTTGTGTTGTACGTGCAGTCAGTATCAAGGATTTTTTCTGCATTCGTTTTTAAAAACCATATAGGGATAAATAAATTTCTTTATAATGATGTGGTCTGTTTTGAATTACATTGGTACAGAAGCTTTTATACAGAATTAACACAAAGAGCAGAATAGATGTTGCTATAATACTTTAAGCATCCATAAGTGACTACATGAAACAGTAAAAAACTGTTTTACCATGGAATTACCATGTACCTATTACCATGGAATTACCATGGTAACCTGGAAACCTATCTTGTAAGACCCGGGCCTATTGGCATTCCTCTCATCGAGGTCTGTGGCCACACTCCTGGAGCATGCCTAGCTGAGAGGGCCTGTCGACTGCCTTGGCTTTCCAAACACATGATACTCAGTAAAATGATTTCCTTCAGCATCTTAGTATCTGCTGTGGGAGTTTGGGAGGGAATTAGAGAGGGAAACATTGGCTTACTAATTCCAAAGGACCTTGGAAGACTGGAAAGGTAAAAAATATAATAGATTTTTCAAGGTTTTCTTTAGTGAAGCCATTGAGTCTATAAACTTCTTGAGCATGAGTAAAAACACTGCTTGTTCTTATCTGTGTCTGTAGACAATCCAATTAGAATTAATAGGAATGGCACTCTTTTCATAAAAATACTAAGAGCCTGTGTATAACTTTTAATCAAATATAAAAAGTTATTTATGCCAGCAAGAATAATGTAGACATTAATATATTATAAAAAGGATGCTTCTTCAGCAATCACTGAGTCTAATTGCCTCATTCTGTACTTGCAGGAAACGAAAATTCTAAAAAGTGAATGGACTTACCCAAGGCCAAAAACTAATTAGTGGCAGAGCAAGCCCTGGACTCCAGGTCTTTGACTTCAAGTTCATGGTTGTTAATTGTGCTACTTTAATAACAAACAGAACATGTTCTAGTGGCAAACTGTTTTCTTTTGCCTTCTTTCCCATAAGAAAGGTACCAAAATATAGAATGGATGGTAAAAATGTTTCATAATGTTTTTGGCAGATACTTAGAATGGACTAATTTACGTATAGCATTGCAGGTCCTGTCTAGTGTTCTTCCTATTCTGCAGAGACCAAAAAGCAAAACACTGAAAAACAAGATTCCTTTGTGGACAGATTTCTGGATATGTTTAGGCTCTGCCAATCGCACTTTCTGGTAAGATGTGGCGATGGGTCTGGGTCACACAGGGAGGAAGTCAAGGGGCAAGACATCCATTTCATAAGCTTGATGGTGAGACAGCCAGCTTGCTTCTGCAGTTGCAGCTTTCTGTTGCGGAAGGGCTGCTTTCCCAATCACTGAAAGGCACAGTGTGATTCTGAAGGCTGGGAGTGGCCCGGAAGTTTACTCTGTAGCCTGTTGATGTAGCCCCATCAGTACCTGGTGATTAAACCCCTTTCTGTTTAACTTAAAGTAGATTATCTTATCTTCAACTTAATACAAACTAACACAGGATTATGGGGTGAAAAATGAAGAAAATATTGTAATATATGCTAACATACAGAAAGATTCTTGGAGTCTTGAGATAAGAAAGAAGGGGTTGGGCTAAGATTAGGGAACGAGGCCTGCTTTTGGGAAGGGAAAGAGAGCTATCAAAGGCACATGATTCCAGATCCTAGAGGAAATCAGTTACAATATGTTTGCACTTAGGCTATGACTACATTTTAACAATGGACCTCCACTAAGCACTTGGGACATATCTGACTATTTCTACACCCCAACAACTCTCCTGGAAATCATATTAAAAGGAATAAATAAATACGACTTCAGAAACAGCTTTCAAGTGGGCCTTCTGTGTCTGCAAACTGTCTTGTGATTTGCTTGCTAATGCCTGAAATTTCTTTAACAGGGAGCAAATTATGCATAATTAGAAATAAAAGTGTCGAAATGCAAATGCTGATTGAGTTGACTTGTGCAAAACTCATCAATAGTAAAGGGTGTTTGGTTAATCAAATTAGAGTTAATGATAATTTTAGAACCCTTATTGTTTTGGTGATGGAGTTGATTAACATTTATAGAGGACCTACTATGAACTTGGCCCTGGGGCCTCATAACACACTTCATTTCATTTGGACTCACTACAACTCTGTAGTTCTAAACCGTATTTTCATTCCCATATTCCAGATACAGAGACTGAGATTCAAAAATATTTAAAAACTCACCCCGAGTCACAAAGAGAAGGACTGGGATATAGCTTTCTCTAATTTCATGATTTTGAGTTGGGTCTGGTCTGCTTGCCTTTAAAAGGTCAGTGATAAATTGAAACTGTTCTCAGATATAGTTTTCTCATGGGAGGGCAGGCAGGAAGTTATGTTTTACATGATTTATGGCTTATTTTTCCTTCAAGATGGCTTACTTTTTTCTAAAGGGTTTATTTGGCCCAGAGGATACATTAATAATAACGGATTACAACTCACAGCAATTGTATATCAGCTCCTCCTATTCTCTTACAATGTGTTTTCTTATATGTTGTATCATTTTATCCTCACAATCACCCAGTAGAAACAGGTATTATTCCTGTCTAATTTTAAGATGTAAATCGAGTCCTGAAAATTGAAGTTATTGCCTCAAATCACACAGCAAGTGGAGATTCTGGGTCTGAAATGCAACAATTCAGATGTGAAATGCAAGAATTTAGTCCCAAATACAAGGATTCAGTCCTCACTGCAGTCTATCACTATTTATGAGAGACAGCACTGACCTGAAAACCTTCGGAGACACATTGAGCCAAGAAAAGACCAAGGATACAGATAAAAGCTTCTGTTTAATACTTCATCCATTTCACTCCCATTAGACACCTATATTATTGTTTACCTTATGTGTTAGCTATTTATGCATGTCGTCTCAATAGCCCATAGAGTAGAAACTATGAGGGCTGTCATTTTATCTTATTTATTTTAATATTTCTAGCACCTAACACAATGCCTAACTTAGAGAAGGCATTCAACATATGTTGTTGAATGAGTACCTCCAAAATCTCAACTTTCAAAGCAGAACAAAAAGAATGAATATTTCACTCCAATATTTTAGCCAATTTTTGTTGTTTTATCACCATAAACATGGATCAAGTGTATGGTGGCCAATATCATACATCAGAAACACTGGTACTAAATAATTAGTGTATTTTGAGATACCTCATTTCCACCATCATCACTATTTGGCTAAATATTTTACTACTAGTTCAAAATATTAATGGAAACATTTTCTTCTGAAGAATACTGTATTGTAAATTTTCCTCCTCACACATTAAAATAAAACAAATCATTTTGGACTAGTAACTTTTTTTTGTGCTCAAATCCGAGGGCACCAGTACTTGCATTTGGAACAATGATAAATGAAATTGCGCAACAGTTAAATTCAATCTGGGTCTTGAGTCATATTGCCAAGTGCTGGCCAATGAAAACAACCATTAAGAGAAAAAAATCCTGATTTATTTCTTTAATTTTCTCAGGCAGACAGAGCATTTATGGTCAAATGGTACCTTAATTGAATAAAAACATTCTGATTTTAAGTCTTTATGTTTCCGACCTTTGTATATGATGAAAGACCATCTGCTCTAGATATCTCCCAGGCTGTAATAAATGTTTGCACTGCAGACTCTCTTAGCTTTTGTTGTGTGCCCTTCAGGTAGCGGTTACTGTATGAAGCTCTTTCTTTTTTTTTTTTAAACTTTAGGAAACATCTAGCTCTTGAAAATGTCCATCTAGTTTTCAGGTCATTTTGCAGCCCCCAGAAACATAAATGCTTCAGAGAGTTGACTGAGATATTGCAGGTGTGGCCTATAGGAGTTACAGTGTGTGAAAGGCAGAAATAGAGCATGAGTCCAATAACCCTGAACCATTCTGAATCACCTCACTGCAAGAAACTTTGCTTTGCCTGTCAACTGTTGTCAGTCATAACAAATAGCATTAACCTTTGTTTGGAGATGTTTCTTTTAATGAATTCTGCATTAATTTGCATACATTGGATTTATTTAGAAATCAATAAATAGTGGCTACAGAGATAATGGCCTCTGAAGAGTCAGACAGAGTTATATAGAATAAGAATATGAAATGAAGATAGATTCAGAATTGGGACAAACCAACTTCCCATTTCATCTATTGATTTTAACACTATTCATGTTGCATTTGAGCTAGTCATTTGTCTGTCTTATCCCCTAGATTACTTTCTTCTCAATGTTAGAAATTTTTTTTTTACCTTCGCAACATCAGAATGTTACCTGTATATCAAGTCACTACATAATATATAATCATTGCTCAGAAAATCATTGTTGATACTTCAAATACTCAGCGTATATGTTACATGAAAGTTGTCCCTTAACTTTACTTAATTATAAATATATACCTAGTGAATTTAAATTGTTTAATATAAAACAAATCCTATATTATAAGTAACATTTCAGATTATGGGACTTATCTGAACTGGTCTTTTGGGACTTATGCTACTAAAATTTGGAGTGGTTTCTTTTCAAGTTCAGAGAGAGAGATTCTCTGAATAAATTATGCAAATAAATATGATGCATTAACATTTTTTACAATTTGCATAGAAATTTAATATATATTCTTTGTTTCTTCAAACAATGCTGTGAGGTAAAAACAGATGTTATTAACTCCTCTTTACAAAAGAGAAAGGCAAACCAGAAAGGTAAAGTGATTTTTCTAGAATTTCTTACACAGTAGGTATTGGGCAAAGGATTGGAACATAGATTTTCTTACTTCAAATACTCTGAATTTCTCCACCCACTATATGACATTTTTCATTTTGGCATACATTGGATGTATTTAAAATTTGTTGGCTTGAAGAGGTTGTTAGAAATTTAAGCATGTTTTATGATACCACAGTTAGAGGCTGAGGAGTATGGTGAAAAGGAATTGGATTTGAAGTCAGGATTTGAATCCAGCTGTGCTACATGAATGTGACTTTAATTATACAATTCTTGAGTAAAATGTGAATAAATAAAATAAGAAAAACAAGTGACATACCAGAAAAAAATCTGTGTGAATTTGAAACATGACAGCCATTTAGTGCCATAGTTTTTTCATCTGTTAGAAGGAACTAGTAATAGCACAGGCTTGGATTGAGAATGAAATGAAAAGTACCCACTACTTAAAACTGAATATTGTTTTTGCTTTAATGATGCAACTGGTGGCTGAATCCTACCAAGAAGGCAGATGATTCATTTAATCTCTTATATTTTATCTGGATATAACTATGTTTAGAAACATTCTATAATTTCATAATAAATAATACCATTTTTCCTTTATATTCTCATCCTTCTTAAATTTGTAGTTTTAGATGAATTTTGGGATAACATTGTATCAGATAGCTTTATAAAATGCTGGACCTATTTATTAAAATGTTACATTGTCCTTTCTGCTATTAGTATTTACATAAAATATTTTCCCATTCAGAATAATTTATGAAATTATACAACTATCGTGATACCCATCAGTCTTCAAAGCCTATTCAGGCATTTAAGATGTTCTTTCTGGCTAATTCATAAATAAGATTAATGTGAGAGGAGAAATTATCTTTTATTGGATCATGTATTTTGACAATTTTTCATACAAATAACATTTTAATTTTCTACTCAGTGTTTGAACCTTGGCCCCTTTCTGGAAGCTGTAACTAAAAATTGCAAAAAGAGAGAGTCTTTTAAGTTCATATAGCTGACATTAATTAGTTTCCATTCTTGGATACTGGTATGAAGATCGTAAATTCATTTCTTGGTCTCAGGAGACCATACTTAATAAATGAATGATTATTTAGAAAACAAAAATAAAACAGCACTGCATGTGAAATTCTTCTGAGTAAGCAGGAGCCTATGTTAAAAGAAAGTAATGGAAAGCAGCCTTCCCTATGCACTAGAAATACAGAATAATGATTGAGAGGTTGTCAAACATTCTAATATTCATGACATTCTTCTCATATTTTTCATTTTACTTTTGTGTCTATTATATATATTAAATATATTAATCACATATATTTATGACCACATAAATAATTATCAGTTCTATGAATGACAACCAGCTTGTAAGATTCACATTATTAATTAAAATGAAAAAAGTTAATGCCAGGTAGGGCACTCTAATTCTATATGGAAGAACCTTCACATATGGTAGTAATACATGAAATATTTTCATAGAGAGTTGCTTCCACTTATTTCTTGTATATTACATCACTTTTTAAGTTTTAAAAAATATTTCTTATCTCTTTCACAGTGGTCCTTTTCCTTGAAAGAGTTCAGGTGTGATACTTTTCAAGGATTGCTATGCTATGGAACTTTGGAGAGAACAGAAAGCTCTGCAATATGCAGGATGGGACCTGGCGTCTGAGGTTCACTTAGTGGGTGGGCCATGGTCTCCTCACCACAGCAGTGAGAATTGGTACAAGGCTAAAACACAGATTTTGCCAGTCACAAGGGGAAAACTGAAGAAATGAGGTTTTTTTTTTTTTTTTTTTTTGAGATTATAGTCTCTCAAATTTGGATGGTTTACAGCCTTTTAGTTTGAAAAATATTGAAGTGGTAGGTGGCAGTAAGGTGATTATTTGGCAAAATAAGAGTTGCCCTTAGGCATATAGCCATCTCCTGCTCTGTCTTAAAAAAATAAAAAAAAGCCAGTTGAGAAATCCAGAAGTCTAGGAACTACTAAATTAAGCTGAATTAAGAGGTTCATCCACACATACTAGTCTTCTTGAAGGTAATTAAGTTTGTGGCTCAGTAAAACAAAATAAAACAAAACAAAGCAATGCATGCCATGAGACTTTAGAATCACTTGAACAGTCAAAAGAGTTAATGGAAAATGTGTGAACCTAAATTGCTGACTGTCTTTATTTTAAAAATGATTGCCTTTTTCAGCTTTGTTTATTAAAATGTTATTATACTATAGTTTTATTTGGTTTCTTTTATAGACTATTTAGGTGATACGTAGGGAGTTAAAAAGTCACCGCTAGATAAAGCCAACCTTTTTTGTAGGGAAGTCTCTCTGGAAGGGGAAATAGAGATGAAAGATTTATGGAGAGTTCTCCATAAATGGAGAAAAAGGTGATACCTACCTTTCCTGGTCAAGACTTTCCTAAAGACTTTTCTTTGCTGCTATGGGTGCTGCCATGTTGGGTGAATAGACTGGGAGCTAGCAGTAGGAAAGCAGGCAAAAGGCAGGGAGAGCAGTATTCTCCAGAGGTCTAAGGGAGAAGAAAGGAAAGCTTCTTTGTGCCCCATATCTTGTGGGAAAGACTCATGAAATAGAATTGACTCAATAGTAACAAGGTTCCCACTACTGACTGTCAGCAAGAGAAGGTAGAGGTGTAGAGACCTGGCTAAGAGCAGACCAACGGCTTGGGAAAACTTCACTGGATAATGAGGGAAATGTTGATGCTTAGAAAGTCTTTTTTTTTTTTTTTTTTTTTTATCTTTAAAATGAAATTCATGCTTTAAACTGGATTGTATTTTTATATGTCATTGGGTCTACAGATGTGCTTTAGGGACATCTGCAAATTGAGATTTTACAAAAAATATTTGTAGACAAATTTTTCTTGGGAGAAAGCTCACAACTTTCATTGTGATCACTTTATATTTTGCTATGTGTTTTAAAATATCCTTTCTGTTTGATTTCCTAGACTAGTAATTTGATGCTCAATAAGTTATTATTCTTACTTTTAGTTAATATATTGATTTTTTGATTTTGGTACTAGAAAATATTTTCTATGCTACAATAAAACCTCCTTGGATTTTTGCCCCTATTATTGTTTTCATTAAAGTTGTCACCTGTTTCTTCTAAAAGTTATATGTCTCCAAGAACTACTTCCTTGGGTGTTATTGGTTAGCCTCTGGTTGCTGATTCTCCTTTAGTGTGTTTTTTCAACTACTCATGACTCTGTTTACCTTTCTGAACCAGGTCCAATTTTTTTTTCTCCTGTCAGGAAGAGTAAGTGATGTCTGCACTTGTTGAACAATGATAGAGAATTTTTTTCCTTCTCTTGAGCATGCATTGTACTCCTATTTTCTCAGCTGTGCATGTTATTTACAAGCTTCAATAGAAGAAAATCAGCATCCATTTCTCTCTGCCACCAAGGCCAGAGCAGCACCTTCTAGAACACTTTCCCCTTAACACATATGTATACACATACACACAGAAACAAAAACAGCTCTTCTACAGAAGGAAAAAAAGACTTTGCAGGCCAACTTCTCTTGGAAAGAGAGTCCCAGACCTTGCCCCAGGCTTATTTCTCTGTCTGGCTCCCATCTGGCTAAGAGATAACAGAGTCCTGATCTTTTTATTTTTCATTTTTCATTCAGAAACCCTAACTAGTTTGTGTACCCTGAGGAGGTAGCTAAATGGTGCTACAAAAGAAGGATGAGTTTTCAGATTGCTACCAACCCCAATCATCTTCTCAGAGGAGTCTGTGGCACCAAAAACAGTAAAATCCACTGCCTCTCATATGTGTGTTATGTATGTGCATGTATATTCATGTATAGATGTGCATATGTGTATGTGTGTGTTTTGTTAGATATTTAACCAATACTTTACATGTTTGTATTTTCTTGGGAAAAAATTGACATTTTTGAATAGTTAATTCTGGAGTCTATAGCTTATTGAAGGTGTAGATAGGTTTTTATCTTTGTTTTATCCCAAATGCCTAAGGAGCCATGGGGGGTAATACCTAAGATAAGGCAGAAACAGATTACTAAATGTGTATGTATTCTTGTCAAAGTGAGATGCGCTGCTTTAAAAGAATAAAAGTAACTTATTTGAAGAGGAATTGTATAAAACAATGAATACATAATTGCATTTTTGGGACTGTGACATACAGATATGTAGTAAACCTATTTAACAATAATAGCACAAAGGAGGTTAGTAGGAACAAACTGTATTGGAGTGAGAAAATGACATCATATGGTACCTTGAATTCACAGGAAGAAATGAAAAGAAACAGTAAGGATAAGAGATATATAAATAGTTAATATAACAAACTCTAGAAGTATATATATATTTTCTTCTTTCAGCTTCTTTACAGGACAAAAAATTATATAAAGCAATAATTATAACAATACATTGTGTGATATACACACAATATTTATAACAACAATAGCACGAAAAGGGGGATGAGGAAATAGAACTATACAGAAGTAACATTTTTGTGCTTTAGCACAGCAAAGACAGTACAAATAAGATCTAATAATATGGTAAGCCCTAGAGCAAACACTGAGAAAATAACTTAAAAATGTGAAAAAAAAATCAGAAAAATCACAATATTACTCTCGAAAGCATTCACTTGATGTGTATGGTGGATAATACTGAATGTCAACTTGATTGGATTGATGGATGCAATATTGATCCTGGGTGTGTCTGTGAGGGTGTTGCTAAAGGAGATTAACATTTAAGTCAGTGGGGTGGGGAAGGCAGACCCACGCTTAATTAGGTGGGCACCATCTAATCAGCTGCCAGTGAATATAAAGCAGGCAGAAAAATGAGAAGAGGCAAGACTGGCCTAGCATCCCAGTCTATACCTTTCTCCCATGCTGGATGCTTCCTACCCTTGAACATCAGACTCCAAGTTCTTCAGTTTGGAGACTCAGATGGTTCTCCTTGCTCCTCAAGTTTCCAGACAGCTTATTGTGTGCTTTGTGATCATCTAAGCTAATACTTAATAAACTCCCCTTTATATATATATGTGTGTGTGTGTGTGTGTGTGTGCGTGTGTGTATATATATATATATATATATATATATATAGCCTATTAGTTCTGTCCCTCTAGAGAACCTTGACTAATACAATGTGAAAGAAAGCAATAAAGGAGAACAGAGGGGATAAGACATATAAATTTTAAAAAGAAGAGTAAAATAGCAAATGTAGATCTAAAGCTCAATAATAACATTAACTAGAAATAGATCGAACATCCCAATAAAAAAACATGATTGTTAGGCTGGATACACACACACACACACACACATATACACACACACACACACACCAAACTATGTGCTGTCTATAGGAGACACACTTTGCATATAAATAGAAATAGGTTGAAAATAAATTAATGGAAAAAGGTGTATCATATGAACAAAACCATAAAAAAAAACACTGTATGCCTATACTAGTATCCAATTAAATATACTTTTAAAACATTACTGGAGATTATGAAGGACATTTCATAATTACAAAAGGGTTAATAAGTTAGGATAATATAACAATTATAAACATGTATGCATATAATAACATAATAGTTTATTTTGCTGTGCAGAAGCTCTTTAGTTTAATTAGATCACACTTGTCAATGTTTGCTTTTGTTGCAATTGCTTTTGGTGTCTTCATCACGAAATCTTTGCCCATGCCTATGTCCTGAATGGTATTGCCAAGGTCATCTTCCAGTGTTTTTATAATTTGGAGTTTTACATTTAAGTCTTTAATTCATCTTGAGTTAATTTTTGTACATGGCATAAGGAAGGGGTCCAGTTTAAGTTGTCTGCATATGGCTAGCCAGTTATCCCAACACCATTTATTGAATAGGGAATTCCTCATTGCTTTTTTCTTGTCAGGTTTGTTGAAGATCAGATAGTTATAGGTGTGCGGTCTTATTCCTGGATTCTCTCTTCTGTTCCATTGGTCTATGTATCTGTTTTGGTACCGGTATCACGATGTTTTGGTTTCTGTAGCCCTGTAGTATAGTTTGAAGTCAGGTAGTGTGATGCCTCCAGTTTTGTTCTTTTTGCATAGGAGTGCCTTGGCTATTTGGGCTCTTTTTTGGTTCCGTATGAAGTTTGGAAAAAGAGACTGGGCACAGTGGCTCATGTCTGTGATCCCAGCACTTTGGGAGGCCGAGGCAGGTCGATCACCTGAGGTCAGAAGTTTGAGACCAGCCTGATCAGCATGTTGAAATCTCGTCTCAACTAAAAATACAAAAATTAGCCAGATGTGGTGGTGGGCCCCTGTAATCCCAGCTACTTGGGAGGCTGAGCCAGGAGAATTTCTTGAACCTGGGAGGCAGAGGTGCGGTGAGCTGAGATTGTGCCATTGCACTACAGCCTGGGCGACAGAGTGAGACTCTGTCTCAAAAATAATAATAACAATAATAATAAAATAAATTTAAAAAAAGGTTTTTATAGTTCTGTGAAGAATGTCAGTGGTAGTTTAATGGGAATAGCATTGAATCTATAATTTTCTATGGACAGTACGACCATTGTAATGATATTTTTTCCCATCCATTAGCATAGAATGTTTTAATTGAAACATGTAAATTTACAGAAAGATGTAAAGTACTGAAAGTGATTCAAGAAGAAACAACACACTTGAATAGACCTATAATAAATAGCTTGAGTTAGTTTTTAAAACTATCTCTCCCAAAAAAGTCTGAGCTTTTTTTTTTTTTTTTTTTTTTCTTTTTGGAAACAAAAGCACAAGCCATTAGAAAAAAAATGGATAAATTGGATTCCAGCAAAATTAAATATTTTTTGCGCTTCAAAGAACACTATCAAAACAGTAAAAAACAATAAGCAAAGGAACTCAATAAACATTTCTCCAAAGAATGGCTAGTAAGCACATAAAAAGATGCTTGACATCATTAGTTATCAAGAAAATGCAAATCAAAACCACAATTCATTACAACTTCACAACCGTTAGGATAAGTATATTAAAAACGATGGCATATAACATATGTTTTTATCTTAACATTATCTAAAACGGTAAGAATATGGAGAGACCGCAACCCTTATACACTGCCGGTAAGGATGTAAAATGGTACAGCCACTTTGGGAAACAGTTTAGAATTTCCTCAAAAAAACAGTCGTATGACCTGGGAATTCTACCTTTAAGTATATGCCTAAGAGACATGAAAACCTATGCCCACACAAAAACTTCTACATCATGGTTTATGGTACCATTATGCATAGTAGTCCAAAGTGGAAGCACCACAAATGTCCATTAACTGATGAATGAATAATCAGTTTTGGTATATCCATACAACGGAATAATATTCAGGAATAAAAAAAATTAAGTACTGACGCTACACTGATGAACCTCAAAAACGTTAAGCATATCAAAGAAGTCAGTTACAAAAGGTTTTATTGCATGAATCCATTTGCATAAAATATTCAGTCAGACTAGGCAAATCTGTAAAGGCAGAGGACTGATTGCTAATAGGCACTGGGTTTTCTTTTTGGGTGATAAAAATGTTCTATAATTATATCACAGTGATTGTTGCACAACTCTGTACATATGCTAAAGCCACTTAACTGTGCACTCTAATGGGGTACATTTTTTAGTGTTTAAATTATATTGCAATAAAACTAATGAATGATCTCATAAAAGTATGATGTATTTACTATTTGTAGACACCATATAAGGAGCTGAGTATATACTGAAAACATGCACATCATCTGTTAAGGCTCACTACTAGGTACAGTAATCAGGATGGTGTAGTATTGGTGGTTAAACAGATATAGATAAATAAAATAGAAATGAAAACCCACAATCATACCCATAGAAATATGTTCAACTGTTTTTTGACAGAGGTGCAAAATCAATTGAATAAATGAAAGATAGCCTCCTTTCCAACAAATGGTGGTGGAGCAATCTATAAGCCAAAAACAAAACAAAACAAAAAACAACTAAAAGAAAGAAAACCCCAAGACAAATACACCACAAACACACATTTACCTTAAACCCTACACCTTATATAGAAATTAATTCAAGATTATGGACTGAAATGCAAAATGTAGAAAAATAAAACTTTTTTTTTTTTTTAAAGTCCAGGAGAAAAATTTTGGGATTAAGGAAAGAGCAAAATTTTTTTAATTTGACACCGAAAGCATGATCCCTAAAAGAAAAAAATTAAGAGGTCTTACCAAAATTATAAACTTTTGCTCTGTGAGACTCTGTTAACAGGACAGAAAGACAAACTACACAATGGGAGAAGCTGTTTGCAAACCAAATATCTAGCTGGGCACTATGCCTCATCCCTGTAATCCCAGCACTTTGGGAGACAGAGGCAGGTGGATCATTTGAGGTCAGGAGTTCAAGACCAGCCTGGCCAACAGGGTGAAACTCTGTCTCTACTAAAAATACAAAAATTAGCTGGGCGTGGTGGCGGGTGACTGTAATCCCAGCTACTCGGGAGGCTGAGCACAAGAGTCGCTTGAACCCGGGAGGTGGAGGCTGCAGTGAGTCGAGATCGTGCCACTGCATTTCAGCCTGGATGACAGAGCAGGACTCCATCTCTCACATATGGAGAGAGAAAGAGAACCCTTGAAACTCAACAGTAAAAACTCTCCCAATTAGAAAACAGGCAAAATATACGAGAAACTTGTAGCAAGAAAACAAATAACCCAATTTTAAAAATAGGGAAAGAACCTGAATAGACAATTTTTCAAAAGAAAACACAACAGGTATATGAAAAAATGCTGAGCGTTACTATTCATAAGAGAGATGCAAATAAACTACAATGAGATATTAAAATAAATATTAGGGACAAGAGCAAATGTTGAAGAGGATGTGCAGAAACTGGATCATTCATATACTGCTGGTGGGAATGAAAACATATATTGCTGGTGAGAATGAAAAATACAGGCATTCAGAAAAGCAGTTTGGCAATTTCTTATAAAATCATGCATGCAGTTACCACACAACCCAGCAACTGCACTTCTGAACATTTATCCCATAAATATGAAAATTTATGTGCACCCCAAAAACCTGCACATAAATGTTCATAGCAGTTTGTTTGTACTTCTCTAAAACTGGAAACAACCTAGGTGTCCTTCAATGAATGAATGACCTATCAACCTGTGGTACATCCATACTACAAACTACCATTCATCAGTAAAAAAGAATGGACTAGGCAGGGGATGGTGGCTCACGCCTGTAATCTCAGCACTTTGGGAGGCCGAGGTGGGCAGATCACTTGAGGTCAGGAGTTCGATACCAGCCTGACCAACATGGTGAAGCCCTGTCTCTTCTAAACAAAAATTAGCTGGGCTTGGTGTTGTGTGCCTGTAATCCCAGCTACTTGGGAGGCTGAAGCAGGAGAATCACTTGAACGTGGGAGGTGAAGATTGCAGTAAGCTGAGATCGTGCCACTGCACTCTAGCCTAAGAGACAGAGCAAGACTCTACCTCAAGAAAAAAAAAAGAACAGACTATGACACCTGGATGACTATCCAGAGAATTATGCTGATTGAAAACAGTCACTTCCAAAAGACTGTAAACTATTTGTTTCCGTTTATATAACATTTTTGCAATGACAAAATTTTAGAAATAGATAAGTGTTTTTCAGTTTTATGAATGGGAGTAGGTAGGTATTGCTCTAAAGGGGCAACACTCCTTCTGGTGGTGGGACTGTTCCATATCTTGACTGACTGTATCGATGTCAGTACTCTGGGTATTTCTTTGTACTATAGTTTTGCAAGATGTTACCAGTGGGGGTAACTGGTGAAGGCTACATGGGATCTCTATATTGCTTCTTAACAATTGCCTGTGAATATCTGATTATCTCAATATAAAAAGTTTAATTGAAAAAAGTATAAGGGCTCTCTCCTTACCCCATGGACAACTTGAGAGGCCGATATAACTTAACAGCCAAATAACATCCTTTAGTGTTGACCATTTTGGATGCTAGTGAAATGGTTCTAAAGTGGGATTTCCCTGCCTTTATGAAATTATGCCACAGTAGAAAATGGCAATTCTGAGATGACCCAACTCCAGCTCCATTTTCTGCCCCAAAGGCTGGGAGTGTAATAATGTTGGCACACCTGGATCCCACATTTGGCATACTAGCTTACTGTGGTGCCCCAGTAGATAAGCCCTACCCTGGAAATCCTAACATACCTTGGAGAGAATTTCTAAATAATGCCATCATCTGAGTGTACCACATGTCAGTCACAGAAGTTACTACTAAAGGGTAAATCAATATATTTGTTGTATTTCAACCAACATTACTCACCTGACAAAATGACTTTATGTTGAAATGAAAGAAAGATAGCAAAAATATCAAACACTATTGTAAGCATTTCTTTATTAATCATTTTTAATCCATGAATATGTCCTTCCCTAAATAGGAAATCCTGTCTGTTTACAATAATAAATAGTTGAAATCTGTGCATTATGAAATAGTTTTCTGTATTGTTCAAATATCCAATATTTTCCTTATGATTGTTGTCACCTTGCTAATTCTAATGTTACTGCACTCTCCTACCTTTTCTCTTAGCTCTTCCTACATTGTTACCAATGTAACAGGTCCTAACAACCCTGTTCTTCAATCCGTCTCAGAATGTACCCAAGTATGACTTGCCATTTCATGATGTTGCCTTGGGAATTGGTGTGGATATTCCAATAGCCCAATGATGGTCTAGGGAGAAAAAAAGTACAAAAATGCATGCATGTAAGATGATGAACACATAATGCCTCACTAAGAATATTGTGTTTGAACAACAAATATCTACCTACATAAATACTAATTTCAGTTTTAAATGTTTCTTTAAAAAAATCAACACTAGTGTCTAATAATAATCTTATAAAAAATAAATACACAGAAAAAAATAAATATATGTTTTCACATAGATGTGAAAAGATCCATGTGAAAAGATCCATTTATTTTTAAAAATGTATTTCCTGGGGCCTTTGAGATAATATTATATAAATTACTTATCTTTGTAATGTATTATATATTAATATTTATTTCTTTGGGTGCCAATAATATATTCAGGGGTCAGAAAAACATAACTACATCTGTTTTTGTGGAAATTTTTGATATCTTCAGAAGTCCACTAAAGTTTTATGCAAACACTTCTTATGTAATACAAAGGTTATTTCTACTTACTTTCACCCATTTGCTTCTAATTTTTATTGTCCTCAATATTAGATTTATAGATTCAATATCAATTAGCTTTGAAAAAAGCTATAAGCTGTAAGAATGATCATTAATCCATACATTGGAGTTTCTATATTCCACAAATCTATTAATAAACACTCAAACGTATCAAGCCATTTCTCTATTACTGGAAGAAAAAACCCTAATCTGTAATATATATGATAAACCACTTTTTAAAAAATAATAAGGAGTAAATAAATAAATCTATCTTTCTAAATCCCTAAGCATAACACTTTGAAATTCCAAAAATGTTGTTTAAGATACATATGAAAAGGAACTCTTATTTCCTTCCAAATTAAAACTTTGCAAATAAGTTTATTATAAAGATTAACCTGCTTCACAGGCCTAAATAACACAATTCAAGTAATAAAAGCATTTCATGAATTACCCCAAAAAGCAAGAATAAAGCAGCATTATCCTACCTCAAGACATTCACAAGTTTTAACAGAACAATAGGCATGGTCATCTTTGAAGGCTAATTTGCTTTTGAAGAGTTTATAGACATGAAAACATTAAACGATGCTGACATCTAGAAAGAAATTTAATGGTCAATAAGAAACAGCAATGAAAATGTGGTTGAAACTTGTTCCTCTTTTGTAAATGTGTATGTTAGTGATCAAGTGCCTCAGAGAACACAGATTGCTACTTTACTTTTGAGCTGCTGACTGTTTTCCTTCATCCTTGGAACTAGGGTAACAAGGGTCCAGTTGATCTTGTAGCGGATGATAATCCTTGCAGCATTTTCCCCATAAAGTTCAAGTTGTTTTGTAAATAGTTTTCCAGTTGCCCTAGTTTTCTGACCCATTGACCTGAATGCTATCTTGTATCTTCAGTAATCTCACAATTTCTTCTTACATATAAATAATAATAGTACTTATCTCATTGTGTGGCTGTGAGGATAAAATGAGTTAATTCATTTCAAATGTCTAGAATAGTGCCAGAAACATGATAAAACGAAACCAAAAACAAACAAATGACAACAACAAAAAACTAGCATGCTAGTTGCTCTTATCATTATTGCCCTCATTAAATATGAAAATTAAAAGATACACATATAATTAAGCAGCATTCTTCTAAAATAACTTAATCTAAAATATTATCAAGGCAAAAATGTATGAATTAGCCTCTATCTCATCTTCCTTCTAATCTTAAAATAGATTACTATTTACATAGTATTTGTTTTCACTTTGGTTTCCAGGAAAGACTTTGAAATCAGAACAATCTGTTTTGAATCTTGTCACTTGTATTTACTAGTTATTTGACCCTAGCAAAGTTAATCTTTCTAAGCTTCCCTTAATCCAGTTATAATACAAGAATAATACCCACCTCAAGGTGTTACTGGTAAAATTAAATGAAATAATTTGTGTAAACAACTAACATGTAACCTGGCCCGTAGTAAGTGCTTAGTGACTATTTCTTTTCCATTACTCTTCCTTGTTTTCGAATGTGATGATCTAAAAATATTGACTTTGATAAGAGTAAAGCCAATTTTAGCTCTGTGCCACAGCTAATTTTAATCTATTCTCAGTTGCTTTATAGTTAAGAATCAATTATTCTAATTTTTTTCTATTAGCTCAGAGAGAATTGAGCATAAAATTATGAGAATAAGAAGTAATTGTGGACTTTTAACTAAAGGCCTTCTTTATTGAATACACACATGAAAAACTTATTCTAATCCTTTATAGAAAATTTGATAATAAAAAGCTTATTGTTTCCCTGTGAAACCTGTCAATCGCTTTTACCTGGGTCAGGGAAATATCATCTATAATATAACTATAAGCATTTATCTTTGTTCAGAAAACCATTCTTAGCTTTGTTTAACTCTATTTTTTATGTTGTCAAAGAAATAAATACTTATGCGAACATGACTGAGAAAGCTGGAAAAATATAAAGAACTAGAAAAAATATCAGTCATAATCTCATACTCAAAAAGAACCATTGTTTAAACATTTTATTCTATTTTTATGCAGAAAATCCATTGAATTTTCAAATATTTGAAACAACCTTTGCGAAGATTATGACAATGAGAGAACTCTAGCATGGCTGACTCCATCTTGCTTCTAGCCTCACAGGCTGGCTGTCCTCACTCATTCCTGGGTGTAGGCCAGGCTGACCACGGGAGCAATTTAGTTTATAGCTTAACTTTAAAGCAAGGATGATAATAGCCCTTCCCAAAACAAACCACCTTTATAAAACTGATAAAACTAATGAAAGACTACAAGGTTAGTATTATGAGAAAGGCCTGAATTCTGCCAAGATACAGGCATAACCGATAACCACCTATTGTTCTGGAGGTCACAAGATTTGTGACCAATTATTCCTGTAGATAACATCACTATTTTAGAACCTAAGTTTGGCTTTTTGAGATTTTACAGACTTTTGCATTTCTGGAGACCAAATGATTCCACCTGGACCCTTGACTCAGCTGATCCTGTGGCCCCCACCCAGAGGCTGATTCAGTGTACACCCCTATGGTTTTATTCCTAATCAGTCAACACTTTCCATTCCCTGCACCCTCTGCCTACCAAACTATTCTTGAGTCATCCTAACCTTGGGGGCTTTAGGGAGATTGATTTGAGTGATAACTCCAATTATTTTGCATGGCCATCCTTGCATCAATTAAACTCTCTGTACTGCAAGACTGTGGCCTCAGTGAACTGGTTTTGTCTGTGCAGTGGACAAGAAGAACCTGATGGGCAATTAAATATTCATAAACATATCTCACATTAGAAAAACTATGAAAACTTCCACATAGGTAAAGTTTTGGGCATGCGCCTGTACATGTAGCATGGGGCTGATCCAGGGAGATGAGCTCCATGTCTTGGAGGAGGGAGTGGAGCAGGCTCTTCCGGCAGTAGAGGCACGTGGAGTACTCAGAGTTTGGGACAAGGAGAGCCAAGTAAATAAAATTACATGGAGGAACCCATCATGTCCTGGGATTGAGGTCTACTAGGTTAGGGAAAGGTCACTATAGTCAAAGTTAGCCTTAAGCATGCCATAAATTGCCTGAAAGAGCAGAGAGGTCACACTAACATAAGAAGGACTGAGTAAAAACCGGATTCTCACTTCCCATCTCCTTCATTTTCGTTCTGACACTGCTGCCTAGAACCCAGACTTTGAGTGAAATGACAGCCTTTCTGAACTACATACATTTAAATCATTCTTTTTCTCTAATTCCTTCCCCCCTCTTTTACATAGAGCTCAGAGTCAAATTCTGAGAAATTAAATATGCACACATAGCATCTTTATTACCTGACACTTATTCTTCTTATACCTTTAAATGTGTCCAGTAGAAGCAGAAAATACACTACATTTAGAATTAAGGGAGACTCTATAGTTACATTATTATGCATTTGAATATATATATATTTATACTTTATATATAATATATTATATATTATACTTTATAATATATACTATACTTTATATATAATATTTATAATATATACTTTATATATTATATATTATAATATATATACTTTATATATATATACTTTACATATATATTATATATTATACTTTATATATATATAAAGTATAAACCAATCCTAGAAACTCTTCCTCCAATCTTTCCTTGGCAGACCATTTCGAAAAATATATTCAATGTTCCTCTGTTTGTTGGGCTTCTTCTATTATAAGGATTTCCACAGTTACTATGACTTTATGGGACGGTGCTGAATTATCTAAGCAATAAGATTTTTCACCACCTTAGCAGAAGTAGGAGCCCAACAGAGGAGATGTCAAACATACTGAGAATTAAAGAGCTACAACTGGCCTTAAAATAGTATAAATTCTATAGTATCAATATAGATCTGGAAAGAGATGGAAGTACTCCTTCAGGGACTTACAATTCTTTTTGCAACTCTCTTTCACTGCTTTTCTAGTAAATGCAAGATACCCATGGACCAGAGAGGTATTCTGAGTATGGACCACTTGTCTGGATATTTCAGAAAGAAGCTTTTTATTAAACCTGGAACTATTTTGTAATAAGATGCAAGCTAGGTAAGTATATAACAAGTCCAGAGTTTTATTTCATAAGGAATAAGGTTAAGGACATTAGTAACAGAAAAACACAAATTTAATTTAAAACTAAAGATGCTCCTTGGAAGAAATTGATCCCCATGGTGTTGAACTGTATCTGATTTCAGACACTGCACAAAAAAATCAGCCATGGCCTGAGTGAAAGCACAACACCATATTTCTTCTTCCATCTCCTCCAACTCAGAGCTCATTCCTGGAGGGGGAAGAGGAGAAGTATGGACATCTGGAAAGCATTTAAGGTAGAAAATGCATTTGCAAGATCCAAGCCTGCACTGAAGATGGATGTTCACTATCCTGTGGGAAAGGGTGGTGCATCACAAGAAAAAAAGACTGGGAAGGACTTCAGGGAGTAAAATTTTGGAGAGGGAGGAAACAAATAAGTTATAAAATGAGGAAGGACACATGGCATAAGGAATCAGGCTTGGCCACCGTGGGGCTCAAAGGACTTTATTGGCTAAACCAGAGCCATGGCCCTCCTCCATCCAATTCTACAGGTTTATGGTTCCTGCTGAAATATTTTAGTTAAGAACAGCTTAAATCTCCCTTGAAGTTCAGTGTGTTATGATCTAGATAAGGAGCGGTAAAGTAGAATTTGGGACAGAGAAAGGATACTTTACCCTGATTTGTCCCTCTACCAAGACAAAGAGGGAAAGAAGGAGTGCATGTTCCTGTTTCCTAGATCAGAGAAGAAAGGAACAGAGGCCCAACTACAAACCTTGGCGAAGCATTGTGACATCAGAAACATCTCTCTGCCTTTATTTCCCTGATGACATGTGGGAGACAGTGAGATGAACCAACAGCTATTAATTATTAAGCAGATGATCAGGTGATCAATAACTTAATTTTGAGAGAGGAAGAAGAGAGAGCTAAAGTACATGTAGGCCAAAAAATCATGTCTTGATAAATGGACTATGTATGGGACATAGACAAAGTTTCCAGACACCAGAACAAAGGTCAGATGCTGAAATGTAAATATGCCTCTAAAGGAAACAGTTTGGTGGAGAGCTTAAAGTGAAGGTCAGTGAAAGTTTGCCTTCCCAATTGTAACTCCTATGGCAAAAGATAATGTACGTTGATTCTTATGAAAAGTGTATTATTATTTCAGGCATAGAAAGTAAAAGATTGTATTTCTGCTGACTCAAGCTAATGAGTTAATTTAATGTTAGTTTGCATATTAGAAGTTTTAGCAAGATAAGTTTTAGGCAGAGATGTCTGCTGTTCCATGGGAGGAAATACTACACAGCAAAGTTCTATCAGCAAGCTCCTTATATAGAGCCAAAGCAATTTCTGTTTGCATGTCTGTATCTGTGTGCCAACTGTTCTTTGGAAAATGGCCACTTGTTATTCTTTTTTTAGCAAACCCTGAGTTCTTTTAAGATACACTTGAGACAATTAAGTAATAAGTCTAAGATGTAGAATGCTTTTTGTTCCATTAGGTGATGATTTCTAGCTGCACTGCTGCTCTCTAATGGGTACCAAAAGGACTCATTTTGAATTCTGATTGAGTTTGGTTTTTAATATTGGTGTGAGTTAAATCATCAAAGCCAGCTGCCTCTGAACATCGACTGGGATGTTGACTGAACAAGGAAACGTATTCTGTCAATTACAGGAAGTATCTCAAGTTTCCGTCTACAGAATGTAAACATCTATTAAAAATGTTGCTCTGACCTAAAAAGGCAAATTCACTATGAAGAATCAGATATTTCAACTCATTTGTTGAAAGTCGTTGGAGCTTTAGTCACATTCATCTCGTAGTTTTCAGAAAACAAATTGCAAGATGGATGTTACATTTTTACACGTAAGAGAACACTTTGATGAACTTCTAAAAAGCAACATTCTAGCACAGCAGAAGGCAGTGACTGTTGATAATAAAGATTGGAAGCCTCACTGTAATTACAGCCCAAATCTGGCACTAAATATGTGTAGATTTTTACTACATACAGACGTCCTTGGCTCTTTGGACTGACAAAATGGAGGAAAAATGAGGTAGGTCCTGGTGTATCTAAAAGCGATATTTATGTTGGTGTTTGCTTGTTTGTTTCCTTATGCCTGTCGTGAGGGCCTTCATTAGCATATGTAGTTTTTTTGTGGAAATCACAAAAGATATCCCTTCTGAGTGGACGAATTATAAAAAGATTACCTCTTTATTGGTAGTCCTGGTTGGCATTTCTTCTCTGATCTTTAACACGGCTTTTCCAAGCTGGCTCTGCTGAGGTATTTATTCCTGCTCCTTGGAGTCAGCCATGTTTTCTGAGGAAACCAAACTCAGTGAATTTGAATAACTTGCTCAAGGACATGCCTTTATAGATGGTGTCCGACGAAGTGAAAAATAAACATGTTTCATCTCAGTCTGTGCTAGGTAACGCTGCCTTTTAGCAAGGTGATACATGGATTTAGTGCAGTTTGATGACTATACCTGAGATGACTGGAACATTAATATTCACTCTCATTAATGTCACAAAAAATATCATCTTTTGTGACATTAAATGGATTTTTTCCTGGGATTTCACAGAAAATTTAAATTCAGGTACAGTAAACTAAATTTAATAAATAAATAATAAATTAATTAAATAATACACTAAGTAACAAATTAATTTAAATTCAGGTTCAGTAAACTTTTGTTGAGTACTAAATGTGTAAGTGCTAATTGATAGGGGAAATAAAAAGGCAACCCAGCTAGGCAAGATCTCTTCATCAAGCCTGACCTACTTGTTTGGTGCAGAGAGCAGAGACAGACAAAGAAGACTCGGTCCCTTAATGGCAGATTTTATTTGCCAAGAATTGCCACAATCATATCTGTTGCAACCATATTTCTTTTGCACATGCTCTTCTACAATGTGAGCAGGCATCAAGAGGTAGGATCTGATCCCTTCTCCTTGAATCTGGGTGCTCCTTGGAACTCTTTGACCAGCAGAATACAGCAGAAGTGATGCTCTGTGATTTCTGAGGCTGAGTTGTAAAGAGCTAAGGAGCTTTTACTTTTTCTTTCCTGGGACCCTGTCACTTGGAACCATGAGTCAGCCGGTTAGACATCCAGTACTAACTGTGGTGGGCATGTAATGAGGAAATCAAACTACATGGAGAGACCTTCTGTAGTTGCTCTTGTTGGCAGTTATAGTCTTGAAGTCATCCTAACTCAGGTACTAACATGTTGAGAGAATGAACCTCTAGGTGATTTCAGTCCTCAGCCATCCCGAGAACCTAGCCTTCAATTCTTCATAGCACCAGATATATATGGAGCAAAAATAAGCTATCCCCACTGTGCCCTGCCCCATTCCCACAGGATCCATAAGCATTAAAAAATTGTTAATCTATACCATTAAATTTGGGATTAATTTGTTATACAGCAACAGTAACAGAAGCATTATTCTCCTGAGATAAGTCTGAAGTTGTGTGCAGCAGTAGGAATACTGGCAGGGGTCTGAAAACAGATGTATATCTTTTTATTTCCTTTAGTTTTATGTAGCACTTTTTGTAAAGGGGGAACAAAAAGATCTTGGAAGACAAATAAGCCAATCTACCTAAAGGTCATATTTCCCAGGTGGTTTCTTTGGAAATACTATAATGGTATTTTCTCAAATTGAACAGAAATATACATAAAATGTTCTAACGGAAAGAGCACAGTATGTTTCAGGACAAATGAACATTAAAAAATATTCCCAAGACACTGTCTCCTTGATGTTGTTTCAAACACTAACAGGCGATGAGGAAGTGCTGTTATTACTTTTATTATATATTATTTGGTGCCTGAGTTATATTTTATTCAGGAGACAAAAAGAAATCCTCTATTTCTGCCCTGATGGTGCACAATTTAAATCAGAGAGACATCATAAGTGTTTCTGACAGAACACAGTGTTCTGTTTTTTTTATGCTAATTTGAAAGTTTTCAAACAACCTAATCACCACAATGTAAAGATATCAAGTGAAATGGGAAGCAATGAGAGAACACTTTCCAGAGTTTCAAGTCTTTATTTCAACAGGATAACTCTATTTTCAATTCTTCATAAAAGAAGCCAGTTGTATCCACCATAATAGTTGTAAGAATTATGAGATGTTGAGTTCAGTGATGTGCAGAGAATAGTTTAAATGAATCTTAAAAAAACAAACAGAACCCACTTTAGAATTTGGCTGTAAATATGTTAGAAAAAAAATAAAAACATAATAAAATTTACTAATTAGTTTCAAGGCCAATCTGAATTTGTAATAAGTCTGAATCAAACATTATGATAAGGAAATGTGGTTTTATTACTTTACAACAAAATAAAATAACTTCTGCAGTTTGAAAGCTGTGCAAGTTCTCTATGACTTTTTTTTTTTTAAAACTAAATGGGTAATTTATAACTTGCATCATTGATCAACTGACCTCTCCTGCACCTGCTGAGAACTTGCATTTGCAGAGAACTCAACAAACATGTCACAAATAACGACTGCATGTCCTAGTTAATTGTCTAGGGTGTGTGGAGAATTCTGGAGAAAACAAACACATCATTCTTGTCTCCAAGAGCTTAAATTCTGTTTGGCAATTTATTTATAAAACACAACTAGCTAAAAATACAAAATGGTTTCTAATTCTACTTTGTACTGTAGGAATTCTGAGAGAAGTCGGGTTGAAGGAATTACTAAAGATTTCCTGGACAACATGAGCAGAAATTAGTTAGATTTCTGAGACCATAGAACTCTATTTGGACAGAAATTCTCTATTTGACAGAAAATTCTTACTTAATTTACCTTCTATATTTTAACAGCTTGAGGAAAAACTATCTTTCCAGGTATACAAAAGGTAAAGCTTGGTCCTGACTAGCATCTAGATACCAGATAATTTAATTTAAGCCACATAAATTCATGAGATTTTTAAAAACCAGCTTTTAAAATAATCAGACATACACACATATTCTATACAATATGAATGGTTAAAATATCAATAATAAGTACATCAGTCATTGACAATGGGGTTGGTTTGCATTAGTAGTTAATTTGACTATCTCTGGGACATGATACAAGAGAAAAATAGCAGGTTTAGACTCAAAAGACATGAATTTGCATCTAGATGCTTCTTTCTACCAGTTTTGTGGCTGAAAAAGTCATTTAAACCTTTGTAACTCAATCTGAGCTAATGATGGATCTCAATCACATAGGACAAAGGGGAAATGTATTTTTTGACCCTACAGTAAAATAAAATGACTTTAGTCATCAGAAAATGATCTTTCAAATGGAATATCAATGACCTCTAAATCAAAGTTTCCTCATCTGTAAAACAGACCTGGTAAAACTCACCTCATGCAATTTTTTGTGATGTTTAAAAAAATTGAAATCAATAAAAGAATGTTAAGGAGAAATTTGATAACATAAAATAGGACATTATTATGAGCCTTTAATTTTGTTTTCTAGAGGCACCAAGAAAAAGAAAAAAAAAATCTTATTCTGGAAATAAGGATTCTATTCTGGAAATAGTATCAAACCACTAGAGATTTATTGATTATCTGGTATTTCATTACTACCTTTTTTCTGATTTAGAGAGCTCTATAAGAATAATAGCATATCTTAATGAATGACACTAAAATAATTTAACAATTTTGAGCAGTTGACTTAAAATGGATTTTAAGTCAGAATAAAGTATACCTTAATTGTCTGATTATATAACTTTATTTGGCCATCTAACTTATAGGATTTCTTTTCTAAAAGAGTTTAGTTTCCATACTGGTTGCCAGTGTGTATGTGAGATAGAAAAAAAGCAAAACTTAATGCTTAAGGTAAAAGTCAGTCACTTTTTTTGGAGCCTTTATAAAAGTTAAGGGACTGAGTTTTCTTCAGGGCTCCCAAGCCCACTGGGTTAAATAGTTTACTTTGGCCTATATTATTATAATTGGCTTGTAATTCCCTCTGAACTTCCTTTTGTGATTCCCGAGAGGGGACATAACACACTCTGGAGGTTGTTTAGTTTTTCCAACTTGCCTTGAAGCCAACTCTGTGCAAAAGCAAAGCAACTGTTAATCACAAACCTGGTCTTCCTTATGACATTCACATCAGTATTTTGCCTACAATCTTCCAAAATTTGCAAGGAGTTTTCAGGTTCTTCATTGTATCATGCCTTACACAAATTCTCCACTCCTTGAAGAGCGGCTTCTGGTGCATTCATTTAGATAGCTTCTCAGTGTTACAGGAGAAAATCCAATCTCCTTCATAACCTGATGTTCTGTCTTACCACTCTCTGATTCCGACTCAACAATTTCCCCATATAGAACTTTTGCTTGGCCCACTTACGCTATGCCCTTGCTTTCATGCTTGAATCAGCCTAAGATGTTGGCCAGGAATATGTTTTTCCCTCTTCTTTGCAGAGCAAATGTCTGTTTTTCCTCTCTATTCTAAAGCTGTCTCCTAACCCCTTTATACATTCTGCACTTACCCTAAGGCAGGATTACTTATAATTATGCCATATAGCACTGCATAAGCTTCTCTTGGGGCAATTATCACAAAACCTTAATTTGTGTGTTAATTTTTCTATTTTACCCAGTAGAATATAAGTATCTTAGTAATAGAACTCTAAGTTTTATAAATGCCTATCTCTTTTGCTTCAAGACTTGGCATTGGTTATGTACCAGCTATCTCCTAAATATTAAATAAAGGTGTTTCAAAATTTCTACTTATTTGCTAAAAGTCTTTTTAGATAAAGGAATAGCAAGTGTACAAGCCCTAGGCAGGAATGTGGTTTGGGGACTGGCTATGGCCAATGTGGCTGATACAGAGGGGGAAGGAGTAAAGTAGTAAAGATTGGGTCACAGAAGGGCCAGAAGTTGGATCCTGAGGGGTGTGGAAGACTTTGCCTTTTACCCTGGTCGGAAATTTTTAAGTGGAGAAGTGACGTGATCTCTTAGATTTAAAAGGCTTACAACAGATTCAAAGACTAGTTGCCACTAAAGCAGGAAGATGAGATAGGAGGCTATTACAATAATCCAGACGATGGTGCTAATTGTTTCCTGCTAATTCAAAACAAAATGCTAATACGAACATCGTATGTGTATATATTACTGTTTATTAACATTTTTTCACTCTTTTCTTTCTTTAGATGATAAATCAATCTAGTCATTAATGTTTTTATCCATTCTATTGTTAGTCTTAATGAATAAGAGGTTTGTTTAGTGGTCTTACAGTCACCTTATCTCCAATATCTTACTATGATTTTCTATATGAAATTTAAACAAGAAACTAAATCTGTTAATATTTGTCTGGCATTACTCTCTTTGCACTTAACTCTGTATTTCATATTATTCTAAAATGGTGATTAGTCATTAATCAGGAATGTTCTGAATGGCTTAGTGTAATTCAGATTTCACTACAAACTTACATTAAAATAGTATTATGTTTTTAATATAATTTTTATCTCTTTTGATTAGTATTTTTTACTTTTTTAGTACCTAAAACCACTTAGGTGTTAAGCACCAAGATAATTTTTTGATAAGCTCTACATAAGTATTCACAAGTAGGTTTTTGTATCCTCAGTGCACATTGTTCAATATCAACAAATATTAGATGATTAGTTACTCTGCTGAAGCATTGACCTTTCAGATACTCACTGACAACTCTCAATGAACTTTGTACATGACTGCTTATTTGGACTGTGAATTCCAGTTCCATTGTGAGAAATGTTTATTTTCCCACCCCTGTGTATATAGTTATGCTAAAATATTTCATTGCTATTTTCTTTAACCCATGCACTGAATAGAGACAAAAACAGGGAAAAGACTTTTACAGTTATTGTTATAAAACTTCTGGAAAAAAGTAACATGGAGATAAAAATTTTTTAAAAAATTAATGTCAGCATATGTTAACCCAATTTTATGAACTAAGTTTGAGCATTCACAGATGATTAACTTTGGGAAAAATAAATCTACAGGTGTGTGGCTATATTTCTGGGTTCTGTAACTTGATCCTTTAGTCTATGTGTCTGTTTTGGTACCAGTGCCATGCTGTTTTGGTTACTGTAGCCTTGTAGTATAGTTCAAAGTTGGGCAATGTGATGCCTTCAGCTTTATTCCTTTTGCTGAGGATTGATGTGGCTATTCAGGCTTTTTTTTTTTTTTTTCAATTCCATATGAATTTTAGAATAGTTTTATTTTCTGATTCTGTAAAAAATGACATTGGTAGTTTGCTAACAATAGCATTGACTCTGTGAATTACTCTGCGCAGTATAGACATTTTAATATACATCACTGATTCTTCCAATCAATCATCATGGAATGCTTTTCCATTTGTTAATGTCGTCTCTGATTTCATTCAGCAGTGTTTTGTAACTCTCATTGTAGAGATATTTCATCTCCCTGGTTAGCTGTATTCCTAGGTATTTTATTCATTTTGTGGCCATTGTGAATGGGATTGTATTCTTCTTTTGGCTGTCAGCTTAGCCATTATTGGTGCATAGAAATGCTACTGATTTTTGTACACTGATTTTGTGTACTGAAACTTTACTGAAGTTGTTTATCAGTTCCATGAGCCTTTGGGCAGAGACTATGGAATTTTCTAGATATAGAATCATATAATCTGCAAGACAGATAGTTTGACTTCTGTTTTCCTACTTGTTTGTTTTTAAAAAATTTTGTGGGTACATAGTAGGTGCATATATTTCTGGAATACATGAGATGTTTTGATACAGACATGCACATAAAATAATCACATCATGGAGAATGGGGAATACATCTCCTGGAAGTGAGAGGTGACAATGTGCTAGCAGCACTCACTCGCTCTCGGCGCCTCTTTGCTCTCAGTGTCCACTCTGGCCACACTTGAGGAGCCCTTCAGCCCACCAATGCATTGTGGGAGCCCTTCTCTGGGCTGGCTGAGGCCAGAGCTGGCTCCCTCTGCTTGCAGGGAGGTGTGGAGGGAGAGGTGTGGGCAGGAACCAGGGCTGTGTGTGGCCCTTGCAGGCCAGCAGGAGTTCTTGGTGGGCATGGGCTCAGCAGGCCCCGCATTCGGAATAGCCAGCTGGTGCTGCCGGCCCTGGGCAGTGAGGGGCTTAACACCCAGGCCAGCAGCTGCGGAGGGTGCGCGGGTCCCCCAGCACTGCCAGCCCACCTGCACTGTGCTCTAATTCTGGCTGGGCCTCAGCCACCTCCCCGTGGGGCAGGGCTCGGACCCTGCAGCCCACGATGCTTGAGCCCCCACCCTCACACCAGTGGGCTCCTGCGTGGCCCAAGCCTCCTCGATGGAGTTGCCCCTGCTCCGTGGCACCTGGTCCCATTGACCACCCAAGGACTGAGGAGTGCAGGCACGTGGTGCGAGACTGGTGGGCAGCTCCACCCGTGGTCCTGGAGTGGGATGCACTAGGTGAAGCCAGCTGGGCTCCTGAGTTGGGTGGGGTCTTGGAGAACTTTTATGTCTAGCTGGAGGATTGTATATGCACCAATCAGCACTCTGTGTCTAGCTCAGGGTTCGTGGATGCACCAATCAGCACTCTGTATCTAGCTAATCTGGTGGGGACTTGGAGAACTTTTATGTCTAGCTAGAGGATTGTAAATGCACCAATCAGCACTCTGTGTCTAGCTCAGGGATTGTAAATGCACCAATCAGCACACTATCAAAACGGTCCAATCAGCTCTCTGTAAAATGGGTCAATCAGCAGGATGTGGGGTCAGATAAGGGAATGAAAGCAGGCTGCTGGAGCCAGCATTGGCAACCCGCTTCGGTCCCCTTCCACACCATGGAAGCTTTGTTCTTTTGCTCTTTGCAATGAATCTTGCTGCTGCTCACTCTTTGGGTTCTTACTGCCTTTATGAACTGTGACACTCACCTCGAAGGTTTGTAGCTTCACTCCTGAGGCCAGCAAGACCACATACCCATCAGGAGCAATGAATAACTCCCGATGGGAGGAATGAACAACTCCAGATGTGCCACCTTAAGAACTGTAACATTCACCACGAAGGTCTGTAGCCAGCAAGACCACAAACCCACCAGAAGGAAGAAACTCCAAACATGTCTGCATATCAGAAGGAATAATCTCTGGACACACCATCTTTAAGAACTGTAATACTCACTGCGAGGGTCCGTGGTTTCATTCTTGAAGTCAGTGAGACCAAGAACCCACCAATTCTGGACACAAAAGCATTTATCCTTTCAGTTACAAACAATTCAGTTACACTCTTTATTTTAAAATGTATGCTCCAGTTATTGTTGACTATAGGGATCCTGTTGTGCTATCAAATATTAATTCTTATTCATTCTTTCTAATTTTTGTACTTATTAACCAACCCACTTCCCTCACAGCCCCTAACTAGCCTTCCCATCCTCTGGTAACCATCCATCTACTCTCTATGCCCATGAGTTCAGTTGCTTTCATTATTAGATCCCCAAAATAAGTGAGAACATGCATTCTGTTTGTTTTTCTGTGTCTGGCTTATTTCACTTAACATAATGATCTCCAGTTCCACCCAAGGTGTTGCAAATGACTGGATTTCATTCTCTTTTTATGGCTGAATAGTACTCTGTTGTGTATATGTACCACATTTTTTTTTTTATCTGTTCATCTGTTGATGAACACTTAGATTGCTTCTAAATCAGCTATTTTAAGCAGTGCTGCAACAAACACAGGAGGGGAGATATCTCTTTGATATACTGATTTCCTTTCTTTTGGGTATATTTTGTGGATATATATCTAACAGTGAGATTGCTGGATCATATGGATGTTCAATTTTTACTTTTCTGAGGTACTGCCAAACTGTTCTCCATTGTGATTGTACTAATTTACATTCCCACTAACAGTGTCCAAGGGCTTCCTTTTCTTCACATCCTCACCAGCATCTATTATTGCCTGTCTTTTGGATATAAGCCATTAAAATTGCGGTGAGATTGTAGTTTTAATTTGCATTTCTCTAATAATTAATGATCTTGAACACATTTTCATATGACTGTTTGCCATTTGTATGTCTTCTTTTTTTTTTCTTTTTTTTTTTTTTTTTTTTGAGACGGAGTCTCGCTCTGTCGCCCGGGCTGGACTGCAGTGGCCGGATCTTGTGGGGAAAAGAACGAGAGATCAGCTTGTTACCATGTCTATATAGAAGGAAGTAGACATAAAAGACTCCATTTAGTTCTGTATTTGAGATGCTGTTAATCTGTGACCTTACCTTCAACCTTGTCCTTGCAAGAGACATGTGCTGTGGTGACTTAAGGTTAAAAGGATTTTGGGCGGTGCAGAATGTGCTTTGTTAAACAAGTGCCTAAAGGCTGCTTATGGTTAAAGGTCATCACCATTCTCTTTAATCTCAAGAAAGAGAAAAACATTTGTCTCCTGCCCCTCCCTGGGCAATGGAACATCTCCGGGTAATACCCATTGTGTGCCTTGCTTACTGAGTGAGGAGAAACCGCCTTTAGGAATAAGGTGGGACTTGCTGGAGCAATACTGCTAAAAGGTTTATGGAGATGTCGCATATACATCTCAAGGCACAGCATTTTCCTTTAAACTTATTCATATTACAAGGATTTTTTCATACGTCTTACTGCCGATTTTCTCCCTACAATAATCCTATTATCCAGCCACTCCCTTATCCTTTTAATGACTAAGATAATTCTCAATAAATACTAAGGGAACTCAGAGGTCGGTGCCGGCGTGGGTCCTCTGTAAGCTGAGCGCCGGTCCCCTGGGCCCTGCTTTTCTTTCTCTACACTTTGTCTCTGTGTTTTATTCCTTTTCTCAAGTCTTTCGTTTCCACCTAACGAGAAACACCCACAAGTGTGGAGGGGCAGGCCACCCCTTCAGATCTCAGCTCATTGCAAGCTCCACCTCCCGGGTTCACGCCATTCTCCTGCCTCAGCCTCCTGAGTAGCTAGGACTACAGGCACCCGCCACCGCGCCTGGCTAGTTTTTTGTATTTTTTGGTAGAGACGGGGTTTCACCATGTTAGCCAGGATGGTCTCGATCTCCTGACCTCGTGATCCGCCCGTCTCGGCCTCCCAAAGTGCTGGGATTACAGGCTTGAGCCACCACGCCCGGCCGCCATTTGTATGTCTTCTTTTGAGAAATGTCTATTCGAATCTTTTGCCTATTCTTTGATCGAATTATTAGATTTTTTTCTTATTAAGCTTTTTGAACTCCTCATATATTCTGACTACTATTACTTCCTTGTAGGTGATCAGTCAAAGTGGTCAGATAAATTATGAAGATAGTTATAGGAAATAGACACAAACCTTCTTGGTAGCTCAGAAGGTTTGCATAGCTTCAGTAAAAGGTTTGGCTAAAGGCAGCTGAATTATCTTAAAAGCTTAGGGCAAATAAAAAGGGAATGTGGAGGAGTTTATCTAAATAGCCTGTTTACTCATGTGGTCCTAAGATGAACCTTTGGTCGTCCACTAGTGCATAATTGCTCTCTACTCAGGGGTCAGCAGTATTAATTACCCTCTGTTGGTGTTCACTCCAGACCTTTGTCATTTAATCTGTACTAAACAAACGTGAACTTTGCTGGCTTATTGAGGCCGATGCTGCAGACTCAGGCAGCAGAAGCCCCTTAGCTGGACTGACAGGCAAAGTATCTGTGTCAGTGTATGTCTTTCATCCGTCGTTGGGTCAGGGTCTGTAGGACAGATCCCACACCTTGTTAGATGGGTATTTTGCAAATATTTTCTCCCATTCTGTGGGATTTCTCTTCACTATGTTGATTGTATCCTTTGCTGTGCAGATGCTTTAAACCTAAACTATGCTAAATGTAACCCCATTTTTGCTTTGGTTGCCTGTGCTCATAGGATATTGTTCAATAAATTGTTGTCCAGGAGAGTTTCCCCAATGTTTTATTGTGGTAATTTCATAGTTTGAGATGTTAGATTTAAGTTTTTAATTAATTTTTATTTGACTTTTGTATATGATGAGAGATGGGGTCTCATATCATTCTTTTGCACATGGATATCCAGTTTTTTTCCAGCACCATTTTTTGGAGAGACTGTCTTTTCCCCATTGTATGTTCTCAGCACCTTGGTCAAAAATGAGTTCACTCTAGGCGAGTGGATTTGTTTCTGGTTTCTCTATTCTGATCCATTGATCTATGTGTCTGTTGTTATGCCAGTACCATGCTGTTGTGGTTACTGTAGCCTGTAGTGTAAGCTTGAAGTCAGGTAATGTTATTCTGCCAGTTTTGATCTTTTTGCTCTGGATAGCTTTGGCTCTTCTGTATCTTTGTGGTTCCATATAAATTTTAGGATTGTTATTTCTATTTCTGTGCAGAATGCCATTGGTATTTTGGTAGAGATTGCATTGAATGTAAAGATTCCTTTAGTAGTACAGTCATTTTAACAATTTTGATTCTTCCAATCCATGAACATGAAATAGTTTTTGGTGTCCTCTTCAATTTCTTTCATCAGTGTTTAATAGTTTTCATTATAGAGATCTTTCACTTCTTAGGTTAAGTTGTGTCTGGAATTGGTGGGTTCTTGGTCTCACTGACTTCAAGAATGAAACTGCGGACCCTCGCAGTGGTGCTACAGTTCTTAAAGATGGTGTGTCTGGCATATTTTCCTTCTGATATTCAGACATGTTCAGAGTTTCTTCCTTCTGGTGGGTTCATGGTCTTGCTGGCTTCAGGAGTGAAGCAGTAGACCTTTGTGGTGTTACAGCTCTTAAGATGGTACATATGGAGCTGTTCATCGCTCCTGGTGGGTTCGTGGTCTCGCTGACCTCAGGAGTGAAGCTGCAGATCTTCGCGATGAGTGTTACAGCTGGTAAAGGCAGTGCGGCCTCAAAGAGTGAGCAGCAGCAAGAGTCATTGCAAAGAGTGAAAGAACAAATCTTCCACAGCGTGGAAGGGGACCCAAGTGGGTTGCCACTGCTGGCTCAGGCAGTCTGCTTTTATTTCCTTATCTGACCCCACCCACATCCTGCTGATTGGTCTATTTTACAGAGAGCTGATTGGTCCATTTTACAGAGAGCTGATTGGTCCGTTTTGATAGCCTGCTGATTGGTGCGTTTACAATCCCTGAGCTAGACACAGAGTACTAGACAGAAAAGTTCTCCAAGTCCCCACTAGATTAGCTAGATACAGAATACTGATTGGTGTATTTACACATCCTGAGGTAGACACAGAGTGCTGACTGGTGTATTTACAATCCCTTAGCTAGACATAAAGGTTCTCCAAGTCCCCACTAGACTCAGGAGCCCAGCTGGTTTCACCTAGTGGATCCCGCACTGGTGCCATATGCCTGCACTCCTCAGCCCTTGGGTGGTTGATGGGACCCAGCACCCCTGAGAAGGGGGCGGTGCTCCTTGGGGAGGCTTGGGCCATGCAGAAGCCCATGGTGTCGGGGAGGCTTGGGCATGGAGGGCTGTAAGTCCCGAGCCCTGCCATGTGGGAAGGCAGCTGAGGCCCCACGAGAATTCCAGCACAGCACCAGTGGGCTGGCACTGCTGGGGGACCCAGTGCACCCTTCGCAGCTGCTGGCCTGGGTGCTAAGCCTCTCACTGCCCAGGACTGGCTGCTCCAAGTGCAGGGGGCCCGCCAAGCCCACACCCATCTGGAACTCATGCTGGCCTAGGAGCACTGCACACAGCCCCAGTTCCCGCCCTCGCCTCTCCCTCCACACCTCCCCACAAGCAGAGGGAGCTGGCTCTGGCCTCAGCCAGCCCAGAGAGGGGCTCCCACAGTGCAGCGGCAGGCTGAAGCGTTCAACTGTGGCCAGAATGGGTGCTGAGGCCGAGGAGACACCAAGAGCAAGTGAGGGCTGCGAGGGCTGCCAGCACGCTGTCACCTCTCAAAGTTAATTTTGAAGTGTTTAATTTTATGTGTGGCTATTGAAAATGGTATTACTTTTAACATTTCTCTTGCATATTGTTCACTGCTGGCATATAGAAATGAAACTCATTTTCACATGTTGATTTTGCATTGTGTAACTTTACTGAATCTGTGTATCAGTTCAGATAGTTTTCTTGTGCGTTCTGTAGGTTTTTCAAAATACAAAATCATATCTTCAAACAAGAATAATTTTACTTCTTCCTTTTCAGTTTGGATACCCTTTATACTTTTCATTTATCCAATTACTCTAACTAGGACTTCCAGTACTAGGTTGAATGATGGTGGTGATAGCATCCTTGCCTTGTCATGTTCCAGGTTTTAGAGGAAAGGCTTTCAGTTTTTCCTCATTCAGTATGATACTAGCTATGGGTCTATGATATATGGCTTTTATTACCTTTAGGTATGTACCTTCTCTTCCCAGTTTTTTGAGGGTTTTTTATCATAAGGGAATGTTGAAATTCATCAAATGCTTTTTCATCATCATTTGAAATGATCATTTGGTTTCCATTCTTCATTCTGTTGATATGATGTATCACCTTGATTGATCTGCGTGTGTTGAGCCATCCTTTCCTCTCAGGGATAAATCCCATTTGGTCATGATAAATGATCTTTCTAATCTTTCTATTGTTGAATTCATTTTGCTAGAATTTTGTTAATAATTTTTACATCAATGTTAATCAAAAATATTTGCCTATATTTTTCTTTTGTTTAATGTATCTTTGTCTGCTTTTTGTCAGGATAACACCAAACTCATAGTATGAGTTTGAAAATATTCCCTTCTCCGCTATTTTTCAGAATAGTTTGAGTAGAACTGGTTTTAATTCTTCTTCAGATGTTTGGTAGAATTCAGCAGTGATGCCATTAGGTCCTGGACTTTGCTTTACTGGAAGACTTTTTATTACAGCTTTGATCTTGTTACATGTTATCAGTTCATTCAGATTTTGGATTTCTTCCATTCAATTTTGGTTGGTCATATTTGTCTAGGAATTTGTCTATGTTTTCTAGGTTTTTAAATGTATTGACAATCAGTTGTTCATAGTAGCCACTAATGATCATTTGAATTTCTGTGGTATCAGTTGTAATGTTTTCTTTTCCATTTCTGATTTTATGCTTTTGTATCTTCTCTTTTTTTTCTTAGTTAGTATGAGTAAAGATTTGTCAATTTTGTTTTTAGAAGACCGACTTTTCATTTCATTGATGTTTTGCATTTTTTTTTCCATTTCAATTTCAGTCATTTCTGCTCTAATCTTTATTATTTCTTTTCTTTTACTAATTTTGGGTTTGGGTTGCTCTTGCTTCTCTAGTTTTTTAAGATGCATTTTTATATTGTTTCTTTGAAGATTTTCATCATTTTTATGTAAGCAGTTGTAGCTGTAAACTTCCCTCTGAGTGCTGCTTTTGCTGTATCCCATAGATTTTGGTGTACTGTCTTTCCATTATTATTTGTTTCAAGAAATTTTTAAATTTACTTCTTAATTTCTTCACTGACCTGCTGGTCATTCAGGAGCATATTATTTACTTCCCATCTACTTATATAGTTTCAAAAAGTCCTCTCATTATTAATTTCTAATTTTTTTCTACTGTGGTCAGAGAAGATGCTTGATATTATTTCAGTTTTTTTTGACTGTTTTAAGACCTGTTTTATGACTTGAAATATTGTTTATCCTTGATAATTATTCATGTGCTGAGGAAAATAATGCGTATTCCTCAGCCATTAGATTGAATGTTCTGTAAATATGTATTAGGTACATTTGCCCTATAGCACAGATTAAATTTGATGATTCTTTGTTGATTTTATGTCTGTAAGAGCTGTCCAATGCTGAAAGTGGAGTGTTAAAGTCTCCAGCTATTATTATATTGGAGCCTTGCTCTCTCTTTTGCTCTAATAATTTTTTTTTTTATGTATCCATGTGCTCCAGTGTTGAGTGCTTATATATTTAAAATTGTTATGTCCTCTTGATGAGTTGACTCCTTTATATAGTTACCTTCTTTATCTCTTCTTCTAATTTTTGTCTTGAAATCTATTTTGTCTAATAGGTGTATATAGTGACTCCTGCTCTTTTTCAATTTCTATTGGCATGGAACATCTCTTTCCATCCTTTGATTTTCAGTCTATGTATGACTTTATAGGTGAAGTGTGTTTCTTGTAGGCAATAGATTGATGAGTCTTGTTTTTTCACCCAATTAGCCAGTCTATGGCTTTTGACTGGAGCTTTTAGTCCATTTACATTCAGTATTATTATTGATAAGTAAGGACTTATCCCTGCCATTTTGTTATTTGTTTTTTCATTGTTTTTATGGTCTTCTCTTCTTTCTTGCTTTTCTTCCTGTCTTTCTCCTGTAAAGGTGAGTTTATCTGGTGATATAGCTTTTTTTTCTAGCTTTTTCTTTTATTTTGCATCCATTGTATGATTTTGTTTTCAAGTTACCATGAGGCTTGCAGATACTACCTTTAACTCATTATTTTAACCTGATAACAACTTAAGACTGTTTGCACAAACAAATAAGCCAAAAATAAACTAATAAAAAATATACTCCTTAACTTTGCATCCCTCCTTTTTAAATTCTTGTTGCTTCTATTTATATCTTATTGTACTGACTATATCTTGAAAAGTTGTTATATTTATTATTTTTGATTGGTTCATTATTTACCCTTTCTATTTAGGATAAGAGTAGTTTACATACCACAGTTACAGTAATATTCTGTGTTTTCTGTGTACTTAATATTACCAGTGAGTTTTGTGTCTTTGGGTGATTATTTATTGCTCATTAATGTCCTTTCCTTTATGATTGAAGCACTGTCTTTAACAATTCTTGTAGGACAGGTCTGGTGTTGATGAAATTCCTCAGCATTTGTCTGGGAAAGTATTTCTTCTTCATGTTTGTAAGATATTTTCACTGGATACACTATCTAGGATAACACTTATTTTCTTCAGCATTTTACATATGTCTTCGTACCCTCTCCAGGCCTGTAAAGTTTCTAGTGAAGAGTCTGCTGCCAGACATATTAGAACACCATTGTGTATCATATGTTCCTTTACTCTTGCTGCTTTTAGGATCTTTTCTTTATCCTTTGGGAATTTGATTATTAAATGCTTTGAGGTAGGCTCCCTTGAGTTATATCTACTTGGTATTCTATAACCTTCTTGTACTTAGATATTGATATCTTTTTCTAGGATTGGGAAGTTCTCTGTTATTATGCCTTTGAATAAACTTTTTATCCCTATTTCTTTCTCTACCTTCTCTTTAAGGTCAATAACTCTTAGCTTTTTCCTTTTCAGGTTATTTTCTAGATCCTCTAGATCAAAACATCCATGCTATGTTGTTTTTAAATTATTATTTCTTTTGTCTCCTCTGTGTATTTTCAAATAGCTTGTGATCATTAATTCTTTCTTCTGCTTAATCAAGCTCACCAATTCTTTCTTCTGCTTGATCCATTCAGCTATTAAAGGACTCTGTTGCATTCTTTAGCATGCCAATTGCATTTTAAGCCCCAAAATTTTGCTTGATTCTTTTTAATTATTTCAATTTCTTCATTAAATTTATCTGATGGAATTCTGAATTCCTTCTCAGAGAGTGTTCTCTTGAATTTATTTGCGTTTCCTCAACACAGCTATTTTGAATTATCTGTCTGAAAGGTCACATGTCTCTGTTTCTCCCAATTGGTCCCTGGTGCCATATTTATTTCAATTGGTGAGGTCTTGTTTTCCTAGATGGTCTTAATGCTTGTGGATGTATGTGAGTTCCTGGGCATTAAAGAGTTAGGTGTTTACTGTAGTATTCATAGTATGGGCTTGTTTGTACCCATCCTTCTTGTGAAAACTTTCTAGATATTTGAAAGAACCTGAATGTTGTGATCTAAGCTGTATTAACTTTAGGGGACACCCCAAACCCAGTTATGCTGTGTTTCCTGCAGACTCATAGAGGTACTCCCTTGATGGTCTTGGACAAGATCTGTAAGAATTCTCTGGATTACCAGACAGAGCCTCTTGATCTCTTCCCTGACTTTTTCCCAAACAGAATTTTGCTCTATGTTCTGAGCCACCTAAAGTTGGGAGTGGAGTGACACAAGCATCCCTGTGGCCACCACCACTATGACTGCACTGCATCGGACCTGAAGCTCCCTCAGCACTGGGTTTTGCCTAAAACCTGCTCTAATCACTCCCTGGCCACTACTTAAACATTTATTCAAGGCCTTGGCCTCTACAATCAGCCGGTGGCAAAGCCAGCCAAGCCTGTGTCCTTCTCTTCAGGGCAGCAAGGACCCTTAGACCCTGGATGGGTCCAGAGGTGCATCAGAGAGTCAGAACCTAGAGTCAAAAACTTAGAAGTCTACCTGGTGTTCTATTGTACTGCAGCTAAACTGACACTCAAACCACAATACACCCACAGTCTTTCCTATTTATCTCTCCTCTTGCCAAAGGAAGAGGAGCCTCACCCTCTAGTTACCACCACCCCAGGCCATGAGAAGTACTGCCAGACTACTACCAATGTTCTCTTAAGGCCCAAGAGCTCTTAAGTCAGTTTTTGGTGAATGTTGCCAGGCTTCGGACTCACCCTTCAAGGCATTGTGCTCCCCTTTGGCCCAGGATAAGTTCAGACATGGCACATGAAAATCAAGTCCTGGAATTGGGGACCCAAAGAGCCTGCTTGGCACTCTACCTCGCTGTGGTCTTGTTGGTACCTGAAGCCAGCAGGCTTCCTCTGAGGCTCACCCAAAGTCCTTTGTGTAGTACCTGAGTATCGTTGCTGGTTATTCAGGGCCTAAATGCTCTTCAGTTAACAAGTGATGAATGTTTGTAGGACTGGGTTCTTTCCCTCATCGCAGCAGATTTCCTTCTGGCCCAGAATGTGTCTAGAAATATAATCTGGGAGCTAGAGACTTGGAACAGAGGCCTCACAACTCTGAGAAGTGCCCTACTCTTCTGTGGCTGAGCTAGTATCTAAGATGCAAGACAAAGTCCTCGCTACTCATCCCTCTCCTTTCCTCAAGTGGAAAGAAGGGGTCTTTTTTGGAGCCTTGAGCTGTGCAGCTTGAGGTTAGGTTAGAGCTGCATTCCCTTAGCTGCCCCAGCTGATGTGTCAGCAGCTCACGTGTCCCCCAGTCCACTGTCTCTGGGCCTAGTTCAGCTCTAGGACTTGCCTAAGAGTTGTAGTCCTTATGACCAACACTGCCTTTCAAGTTTCCTTGGAGACACAGAGCACTGTAGCCCTTAGTGGTGAGGTTTGTGGGGACTCAAGTTTAGACCACTAGGATTAGCAATTCCCTTCTGTTGAGGGTTGGTTTAAATGCTCCATCCATGGTCAAGTGTCATCTGAGTTTGGCCTGGTTTCCCTTTCTGTTCTAACAGGACAGTGCTGAGTTCAGTGCCTCATAATTGCTGTGCTCTCCCTCCCTCAGTGTTCAAAGATGCTCTCTGCAGCAGGCAGCTGCTGCCTAGTTTGTGGGAGGGTTGACTTTGGAGATTCAAGACTCTTTTTTCTCTCTTTAGTGGCTCTTTCAGTGATATAGTTAAAAATAGGTACCATGAGTGCTCTCCTGATTTTTGGTTATTATGAAGATTTTTTCTGTGTGGGCTTGTTAAGTTGTTGTTCTTGTGGGAGCAGCATGGGGGACGATCAATGGAGTCTTCTCTTCTGCCATTTTGCTTTGCCTCTCCTTTCTTTCTGTTTGGATACCTTTTACTTCTTTTTCTTGCCTGACTGTTCTGGCTGGACTTCCAGCATTATGGTGAACAGGAGTGGTAAAAGTGGGCACCTTTGTCTTTTTCTGGTTCTCAAGGGGAGTTCTTTCAGCTTTTGCCCAGTTAGTATGATGTTGGCTATGGGTTTGTCATAAGTGGCTCTAATTATTTTGAGGTATATTTCTTCATTGCCCAGTTTGTGGAGGATTTTTAATATGAAGGGATGTTGAATTTTACCAAAAGTTATTTCTGACTCTATTGAGATGATCATGTAATTTTTGTTTTAGTTCTGTTTATGTGATGAATCAAGTTTATTGGTTTGCATCTGTTTAACTAACCTTGCATCCCAGGAATAAAGCCTAGTTGATTGATATGGATTAGCTTTTTGATGTGCTGCTGGGTTCAGTAAGCAAGGATTTTATTGAGGATTTTTGCATCAATGTCCATCAGGGATATTGGCTTAAAGATTTCTTTGTTGGTTGTGTTTCTTCCAGATTTTGGTATCAGAATAATGCTTGCCTCATAGAATGAGTTAGGGAAGACTCTCTTCTTGATTTTTTGGAATTGTTTCAGTAGGATTGGTATCAGCTCTTCTTTGTACATCTGATAGAATTCAGTTATAAATCTGCTGGGTCCATGGCCTTTTCTGGTTGCTAAGTGTTTTATTCTTACAACCATCTAATCTTTGACAAAGTTCACAAAAACAAGCACTGGAGAAAGGACTCATTATTCAATAAATCATGCTGGGATAGATGGCTAGCTGGTTAGCCATATGCAGAAGATTGAAACTGAACCCTTCTTTTTACAATATACAAAAATCGACTCAAAATTGATTAAAGACTTCAATGTAAAAGCTAAAACTACAAAAAATTTAGAATAAAACCTAGGAACTACCTTTCTGGACATAGACATTGGCACAGATTTCATAAAAATGTCTTCAAAAGCAATTGCAACAAAAGCAAAAATAGAAAAATGAGACCAAATTAAACAAAAGGGCTTCTGTACAGCAAAAGAAACTATCAAGACAGTACACAGACAACCTACAGAATGGAGAAAATATTTGCAAACTATGCATTCAAGAAAGCACTAGCATCCAGAATATATAAGGAACTTGAACAAACTAACAAGCAAAAACCAAACAACCCCATTAAAAATGGGCAAAGGACATGAACAGACATGTCTCAAAAGAAGACTTAAATGCAGCCAATAAGCATATGAAACATGCTCAACATAAACAATAATTAGAGAAATGCAAATCAAAACCATAATGAGATGCCATCTCACATTAGTCAGGATGGCTATCACTAAAAAGTAAAAAAGTAACATGTTGGCCAGGTTGTGAAGAAAAGCGAACATTTATATACTGCCAGTGGGAATATAAATTAGTTCAGCCACTGTGGAAAGCTGTTTTAAGATTTCTCAAGGAACTTAAAACAGAGCTATCACTCAGCACAACAATCCTATTATTGGATATACACCCAAAATAATATAAATCATTCTACCATAAAGACACATACACGTGTTTGTTCATTGCAGCACTATTCACAATAGCAGAGACATGAAATCAACTTAGATGCCCATCAGTGGTGGACTGAATTAAAAGGAAAAAACTGTTTTATATATACACCCTGGAATACTACACAACCATAAAAAAAGGAAATCATGTTTATTGCTGCAATATGGATGCAGCTGGAGGCCATTGTCCTATGCAAATTAAAGTGGGGATAGCCATCATGGCTCTACTGCATGTTATTGTTTTCCAGAGTCCTTTCTCTACTTTTTTTCTTAATCCTTGAATTAGAGCTTATTATTGTTTTATCAGTCAAAGCTTATTTTGCTTTCTCCACAGATTTGTCAACTTTTTAAACCTGAATGGTGGTTGGCCTATGCTTACAAATTCTCAAAAAGAGTCTTTATTTATTTTGTTTTTCAGACCCATGGGGCCTAGACTAAGAGGAAAAAGAAACTCCCTTCTAATCTCTTTATGTGAATGGACTTCTCATTAGTTTATTATTATTATTGTTATTGTTGTTATTATTATTATTATTACTATTATTATTTTTCCTAGAGGCTGTAGTTCTTGGAGGGTCACAGTTTTTTGTGGGAATTTTGCTCCAATTTCTTGTATTGTTTAGAATTAAGAGTTCATTCCATTTCTAAGCCTTTTATTGCTGAGATCTCTTTATTGCTGAATATCTCTTACTAGGATATTCCCAGAATAACTTTGTTCTCCTCACTCTAAAATGGACTATTCCCCTTGATATCAGCCACTTGGTATTTCCTTTATTTTTTAATAGATTCTTTAAAAGGAATTATTTTATCCTTTTCTAGGATTTCTAGATATTTCATTGTTTGAGTGCAGCAGATTATTTAGTCTAGCATCTTGTCATATGCAAAAGTTGTAATCTTTATTTCTTTTTTTTTAAACCAGAATTTTTTCTCTAAAAATGTTAGTGGTTAATTGAAGATGCGGAAGTTGTTGGGAAGTATGTGTAAATCTGGGCTTTTAATTTCCTATTTAGTCAAAGGAATTAATGAAGACAAATAACTTGACCGTTATTGTACAGTTGTCCTTGACTGAAAACGCATGTGTTATCTGCTCACTCTATCCACTGAAGTTCTATGATGTGAAGTATGCAATGATAATACATTTTAAATTTGCTTTTGTTTGTTTTTCCCATTGCTTTTTTTGTCTTCATTTTTCCAGGGCCTCGCAAAGTTTGTGGTAAGCAATTTGTGCTAATTTTGCTGAAGGAGTTCATGAATAAATACACACTCAATATGAATATGTGAACTCACATGCACTATACTAAGGAACAAGAAAGTAAGGGGATGGAGTTTTTTGTTTTGCTTTCCATCTCAATATTCCAGTGGTAAATTGTTTTAACAAATCATTCTAAGTCAATCAAGTTGTAGCTCTAATATAATAATACATAGAACATTGCATCTAATATGAATCAGCTCAAGTATCTCAAACCTCAGAATTATATTTACTTTATTAACTCATTTTTAAACTTCAGAGCTACACAGTAATTTTCATTAACATAGCTCGGATTGAAATAGTGAACTGTAAATAACGCATTGTGAGCTGGACTGATTCACTTTTTGTCAACTCACATCTTTAATAAATATTATATTTCAAATTTTAAGAAATCAGAAACTGCCTTGGGTAAGTAGGTAATCCATGTGCATCTATTAAGTTTTATCATTCAAAGAGATAAGTGTGAGAAAATAATGATTCTGATTGTATCTCAAAGAAAGAATTATATTAGAAAGACACATTGTAGGAAAACAATGCTAAAGTTAAAACTGAAAATTCTCCATGGCAGCATTTTGAGAAGACTTAAATTTTATCTGTACTCCTGATACGTGTTGTTAAAATGCAACTATTTCAGAAAATCAAAACATAGTTTTTTCTGCAATAAGGTTAATTTCAGCAATTAATTATTACTTATCATAAGTTATTTATAAAAGGAAAGACCCTTAAAGTTATTAATACTTAAAATAGAACAAGAAACAAATGTAGTAATGGAATATGTCAAATGAGATTAAAATAAATGCAATTCAAATAAAAATCTGAATGTGAAATATATTTAAATCTCCAATCCATGTCCCTCTTTAACAATTCTTTTCATTGTAACTAATGTGAACAGTTCTTTTTGACTGCTGTAATGAAACATAACCTCAACATTTTTTACATCATTTGTTTACTAAGAGCCTTTGATATGACATTATACAGATACTTTTGAGCTAAAAAACCTAACACATTAAGGACTTCATCCTAGAACTTGGCTATCTACAAAGCTCTCTCCTGTAGGGCAGTCCATTGCCATCTGAGTCTTCATGAAAATCACCTGGTCTCTGTCCAATGTCCTCTGCGGCAACATGGATGCAGCTGGTGGCCATTATTCTAAGCGAATTAACAGAAACAGAAAAACGAATACCACATGTTCTCACTTGTAAGTGGGAGCTAAACACTGTGCACTCATTGACATAAAGATGCAAAAAATAAACACTGGGGACTGCTAGAGGGGTGAGAAAGGGAGAGGGGCAAGGACTCAAAAACTACCTACCAAATACTATGCACTACCTGGATGAAGGAATCATTCGTACTCTAAATCTCAGCATCACACAATATATTCATATAACAAATCTGTACATATAATCTAAAATAAAAGTGGAAATTATTTTTTAAAAATTCCTGGTCAATCTGGCCATAGGACCACTCTGGCCCAATTGAATCAACTTTTATCCTTATAAACTTGCTGTTCATAGTACATATTGAGGTGGCAATATATTTTATAGCAATAAATGTATAAAGAAGAATTAAGTGCAACACTTAAGCCAGATGTGTCTACTGTTACTGCTAGCCCTGAGCTTGATGCTTGGAGCAGGTGGGGGCAATTCAGGTGGGTCTGAGTAAAGGGTTGGAGATTAGGTCTCCAATTTTTCACAATTGGAGTAGGATTTTGGGGAGCAGGCAGTATTTGGGGCAGCATGTGTTTTGGTACTTTAAAAATAGTGGTTCACGATCAAAGTGGTTTGACTTGGTAACTGTTCTCATACTCTCCCGACTTTGTTAAAAAGAGAAAAGACTGATGTATAAATTTTCTAAACTGAGGTAGCCAGTGGACTGTAAGTGGATTTACTAGTTGCTAAAAGATTTAGTTTTCCTTTTTGGGGAGGGAAAACTCTTTTGTTTAAAAAATAGAAAAGCCCAAGATGATAGTCTAAATAAGGCACTGTCATGTCTCGGATAGACAAGAGAAATGAAGAGAAAAAGTTGTGATATAGTAAAAAATTTAGGTTAAGGAAGAAATTAATGTTGAAGATGAAATATATAGTGAAAGAATAGGGTTTTTAAAAAATAAAATAGAGAGGGGAAATTGCTCAGCACTTAACATTTTGTCCTTTCCCATTTGAAAGTATATTGCTTATGTTATTGGGTTGTCCTGGGTAAGAACATTCAAGTTCTGAGAAATACTAGGCATATTAATAGGTGCTTACTCATTGTATTTGCTTTATAGCAAAAAATTAGTTTCCTGACTTTCCTGCCTGAGAAACTCCTTCTATTACAATATTTATGATAGATGTGAGATGTAGACTTATCTAAACTTCTACATTTTTCCATTTTCCCCTGAGGCTAATGTGAATAAAACAATGTAAAGAATAGATTACCTCTCCTTTGAATATGGACCAGTGAGACAATTTCTTGGTAATAACTCAACATGTATTCTACTGATACTGAATATTTTATATAAGACCTTGCAAAAATGTGTCTGTTTATGGTCTTGGCTACCTTTCATCTCAATGGGAATGAAAAATTATGGACTATGACTTTATATGTAAATCATCATGGTGCTCTCACTCTTGAATATTCCAAAATGGTTTCTTATATTGTTAGGGAGGTTGATCCCTTTAAGCATAATTTTCAATTGAAACTACATTTGGGGAATTTGTAGTTTATTAGATAAGCCTATTACCATCTTACTGTGTATTACTATCTATTCTCTGTTTCTTCACATTTGCAGGCATGTGCTCATATCCAGAAGGCATAATGATTAATTCCATGTTTCTAGTGATAGCAAAAGTTGTAGTCTTTATGGTCAGGAGTAAGACCTGCTGAGAGTCATTTCTCCTCTTCTTGGTGACCACACACTTGGTAATTGGCTCTAAGAACCAAATTATGAGTTGTCTCTGTGTTTATTTTCATATTGAAATGGACTTCAAAGTTGGGAAAGGAGTCAGGAAATTTTCCTAGGAAGAACTGTGCTAGATGCTCAGATGACTATGGCACAGTTTCCATCCATGAGGAACTCTTGGTCTAGAGCTGATGCTGATAATTGAGTGTGCTAACAATGTGATCACAGACTTAACAGCCACTGCTCTGCTTCAGACTGGGAGAAAGACACCCCAAAGGAAGGGATGTTTGAACTCATGAAATCTGAGTTTCTCAGATTGCTAATGGAGTCAAGAACATTCTATGAAAAAGTGAAATAGTCTGGGGTATTCTGCAATAATGGCAAGTAACTTGTATCTGGATCATTGAGCAGAAGGGACAGTGCAGCCAGAAGTAAGGCAGGACAAGAGTTTGGATGATATTTTTTTTCATGGAGGTAATAAAGTAGAGTAATAAAATTACACTCTGCAATTTAAAAATTAGCTCTAGTAGACTGAAAGTATGGACAGACCATGTGGGAGAGTAATTAGGCAGTCATTGCTGTTATCCTGGATAAAGGTGATATGGACATAATCCAAGGGAGCTGCTATGAGAATGAAGACGTGAGGGGACCCAGCGGACACTGGTGGACAACAGGATGTGGGCAGTGGCAGTATAGAATACAACTCAAGGACGACATTTGGTTTAGGTAAATGTGAAAGTGGTGATTTTCTGAGTAAAACAGGAATGTGTGAGCAGGAGCAAATCTGGGTCAGGTAGTGAGGTTTTTTTCATGGACTTGATGAAGACAACTTTCTCTTTTCATCTCCCCAGATGAAAGAGAAAGTACTCTGAGGACAGGGCCTTTTCTAAGAGCTTGCTTTCAAGCAAATATCTTCACTTGATTAGTGTAAAGGAAGAAATCGGTGATATGTGAAAAGACGTCAAAGACATAAAAAAAAGAGAAGACGTGCTGTTGAATTTCAGTAAGTCTTAGTCTAAGGATTCAATAGTTTGATAATTAAGGGAGGTATAGGTGTTACTATTTTACTATGAGCAAAGTTTTTATTAAAAGTTTACAAGTGTAAGACGACTGTAGATACTTATTTGTTGCAGAGTGCATTTTCAACTACTCTTGTCTGGGAGGCTGTATCACTTTATGCAAATCCCTTATATAGTCTTAATCACATTGTTACAGTTACTTATATTGAGGACATGAACTATCTTTTATAAATCTCCATATGTCTCAGACCAAATAATGTATGAGGTGTAATTAGAACATTCTAGATCCTCAAAAATATTGTGTTAATTGAAGCATCCATTAAGTAATTGAGGTACTAATTGCAAATTATATAATCAATTTCTTTAAAGGATATACTTATTTCCCAATTTAAAAAATACTTATTTTGCTCTTGAAATAAAATAGCGTATATATTATGAACATTTTTAAACTGTTCAGATGGAACTTTCAAACCTGTAACTGCTATACACTCCTGAGTTACTTTGTCACACGTGTTGTTTATTGCTAACACTTTTCAAAATCTTTAATTATTTTGATAATTTCTTTATACATATGTGTGTGTGTGTGTGTGTACACACACACATATATTTCTTCCTTAAAATGTAAACTCCACCATAGAAAGGAACCCACCTGTCCAATTTACATCTGTATACTTTTTGTGCACAGGGTGGTACTGACTCAAAATTAGTGCTATGTTTATCTTGAGTGAAACAATTAATGGATTTTAAAATGAAATTATATGACTTTGTTAGGAAAAAATGAGCCTATTTTTAATAACAATAAATAAGTAGATGCATAGTATAATTGTTATGAATAAAGCCTTATTTTCTACTATTAACAAAAGTAGTAATATTTGGAACCTTTCAGTTGCCAGGCACAGTACTAGATCTTTTAGTCCTGTTAAATTCTTGGAAATCACTCAGAAGTTTTCTAAATTCAGCATATCTTAAGCATGAAAAATCTGAGACTCAAAATGTTTACAAAAGTTGCCCAATGTCATACAGTAGAGTCTGGATTTGAATCTAACTTTGTAGAGTGCCAAACATGTGTTCTTTCTATTAAACTGCAAAATGAGATTCTTTATTGCAATTAAATTTTGTTTTTTAAAGTATCACAAAATGTAAAGGCTGTTTGAAAAATAAAGAAATATATGTACTCCTAAGAAAAATTAGAAAATGAAAATATTGTTATTTGCTTTCAGAACAGATGTATTGAATGATAGGATTTCCTATCTAGTATTTGGTCAGGTGTCTCAGGCTGAAATACATCGTAATTGTGTATTAGTGTACATTACAGTAAAGTATGCCGGACCACAAGCATGAAAGGATGTTAGACACTATACATGTGAATTATGAAAATAAGGAAAATATGATATTTTATGCCTCTGTAGTTCCATTATTGACCCCAAAACATTATGAAAAATTATTCTCTTGAGATACAAAGGGGAGTAATAAAATGAAATGTTTTCCTTTTTGTTTTCTATGGAAACTTAACCTTCTGTTTTCTATGTGTACACAGAGGAATAAAATGTCACATTGCTAGAATTGTTCCGAAGATTTATATTATACTTTATACTCCAAATAAAGGCATCTCCCTGTAGGCCAGTTTGTATGAGTTTTTCCGGTAAGCATAAAAAGGAAAACTAAACCTAAAGTCAAAATTACCTTCCTGAAGAATTTATGTAATAAAAATGCTCCTCTTTTATAAGTCATATAGAAATATCAATAGAGTTTTTCTCATAAATGAATAAAATGATCTTGAATTTTATATAGAATAATAAAGTCATCAATAGCCAGAAGCTTTAAAAAATGAAAAATAAGAAAGGTCTTTCTTTATAGATCCAAAACATATTATAAAGTCATTATAATCAAATCAGTGGTAGTCCAAGGGGATAAGCAAATAGATCAGTGGAATGAAATAGACAATCCAGAAATAGATCCAAGCATAAATGAGAATTCAAATGTGACAATGGTAGACTTTCCACTGAGTGGGATGGCACAGGCACAAACAATGTGGTAAAAGTGGCTGCCATATTTAAAAAAAGTGTAAAATTGTGCCCTTGCTTTGTATCATCACCTAGAACATCATTTTCTGGATAGCTCCATATTTAAATATTAAAAATTAAATGAATAGCTTAGAAAAATATCTGGGAAGCTACATATACATCTCAAAGTTAGAGATTTTTTTTCCAAGACCAGAAATTCAGAAACTACTAACAGGATACAGAGATGGTAGATAATATTTTTTAAAATATTTTGAAAGTTGGAACATCAAAATCAATAGATAAATAATAGATTTGGAAAAAAGTTTGAAAAATAGATAAGAACCAAAAGATTAATATATACACATGATTTCAAGAATTCTCAAGAAAAACACACAACCCAATACAAAGATTGTCAAGTAATATGAAGTTAGTTCACAGAAAAGAAAATCTAAATTGCCAAATGAAGTAGAAAAAAATGTTAACCCCACTACTAGTTATAGAAATGCAAGTTAAATTAATAAAGAAATATTCTTGAATGCTTATCAGCCTGGAAAATAGTTTAAGACTCTACCCATTGTTCACAATAATGATGAAAAAGGTCAAACGTGAAAATTTTCAGTCTTTTGTGAGAAAGCAATTTGGCAATATACAATACAACAAAAAAAAAATACACAAAACCCTTTGACCAAGAAGTCTTAATTCTGGAAATCTATCCTAAAGAAATATGAGAACAAATATGACATTCAAAGTTCTTTAGCACTGTGAGTAGTGGCAAAATCTGAGACATAAAGTCAAATCCCAGGACAAAGCAAGAAGCAAAAACTTTTGTGCAAAAATGAGGACATAAATGTATGTGTATCTATATCTGTGTGAGGATATTTGTGTCTCTATGTGTATGTGTGTATATATATACAAAGATACATATGCATATGCATATATTTATATGAACATGGAAGAAAAGTAAAAGCAAAAAGGAATGTGTATCTGGTATCAACATACATTATCTTGAATGGGTGAGGTCATGTCTGAGGAAAGGGGGAGATGCAGAGGAGGGGAGAAGCAAAAACAAAACAATATATTTTACTTTTTTAATTTAAAAAATTAAATATCTCATCCCATTGGATGTGATCCAATTTAGGTATAATTACTTATGTAAAAAGTAATTTTTATTTTATTTCAATTTTTCCTTCGTAGTCTACCAAATAAAAGAAGGCATAGTCCATTCCTATCTCAGGTATACAGAAGTTTATTATAGTTATTCTTTGTAACCTAAGAATGTGAACCTTGTTGAATCACACTGCCCACCCAAATCTCTCTTTTTCTGGAATTGCAGTGGTTACTTTTTATATTCTCAGACATTTAGGCCAGGCGCGGTAGGTCAAGCCTGTAATCCCAGCACTTTGGGAGGCCGAGACGGGCGGATCCCAAGGTCAGGAGATCGAGACTATCCTGGCTAACACGGTGAAACCCCGTCTCTACTAAAAAATACAAAAAACTATCCCGGCGAGGTGGCGGGCCCTTGTAGTCCCAGCTACTCGGGAGACTGAGGCAGGAGAATGGCGTGAACCCGGGAGGCGGAGCTTTCAGTGAGCTGAGATCCGGCCACTGCACTCCAGCCTGGGCGACAGAGCAAGACTCTGTCTCCAAAAAAAATAATAATAATAATAAAATAAAATAAAATAAAAAATTTATATTCTCAAACATTTTAAAGTAATTTGGCTTTATTGATTTGCAGAAAACATGAGTCCATAGACTTCTTTAGCCAGCTTGAAAACATGCTGGGCAATTTATCTGGCAACAACATGTGGAATGGAGTATTCATATTACCACCATAATCAGGTAAATTTGATATAATTTTTAGTTTGATGCTCTAAGTCTTTACTTCTTGCCAAAATTGTGTTAAACCAAAATTTTCCTTCCTTATTGTACCATCTGGAGAGAACATTGTATATACTTACAAAATTTTCCTGCAGGCGTGGTGAGCTAGTCATCCTGTTTGATTAAAAAATTTTTTAAAAGTCTTTGTAAGCACTATTTCTGATTCATAATATGATGTTAAAATGTTGTTTTTAAAGTAAATTCGAGGGGATGAATTTTCACAAAATACAGGTGACCATTTTTGTTTAAGACTTTAGTCATTCAGAATTTAGCTCTGAATACATCATATTTCATTCATCTGAGAATAGATCCTAGGATCCATGCCATGCCATTCGTACAAGGCATTCACAGAAAACCTTATCAGGCCTCATTCCTCACTTAATGTATATTTGTGCATATTTGACCCATGACTTTCTCCCATTTCTTTATTTTATTTTTAAGTCCAAAGAAAACTATAAAAAACCAATTAGAAGGTCAGAGGTTGCTACTGGTAGCAGAATGGCATAGTGTTTAAGAGCTCATATTCTTCTGTGCTTCAATCTCTTCATGTGTAAAATGGTAACACAATAGTGCCCATATAACAAGTTAATTGTGAACATTACATGAAGTAATACTGTAAAGTGCTTAAGTAGTGCTTGGAACATAGCAAACACTCAATAATTGTAAACTCTTGGCAACTGGGTGCGGTGGCTCACGCTTGTAAGCCCAGCACATTGGGAGGCGGAGGTGGGCAGATCACTTGAGGTCAGGAGTTTGAGACCAACCTGGCCAACATGGCAAAACTCCATCTCTACTAAAAATACAAAAATTAGCCGGGTGTGGTGGCGGGCGCCTGTAATTCCAGCTACTCAGCAGGCTGAGGCAAGAGAATCCCTTGAACCCAGGAGGCAGAGGTTGCAGTGAGCCAAGATATCACCACCGCACTCCAGCCTGGGTGACTGAGTGAGACTGCATCTCAACAAAACAAAACAAAAAGAATGGAAATCATAACAGTCTCTCAGAGCACAGTGTAATCAAATTAGAACTCAGGATTAAGAAACTCACTCAAAACCGTACAACTACATGGAAGCTGAACATGCTGCTCCTGAATGACTACTGGGTAAATAATGAAATTAAGGCAGATATAAATAAGTTCTTTGAAACCAATGAGAACAAAGACAAAACATACCATACCAAAATCTCTGGGACACAGCTAAAGCAGTGTTTACCAATAAATGTTATAAGCAGTGTTATAGCACTAAATGCCCACAGGAGAAAGTAGGAAAGATCTAAAATCGACATCTTAACATTGCAATTAAAAGAACTAGAGAAGCAAGAGCAAACAAATTCAAAAGCTAGCAGAATACAAGAAATAACTAAGATCAGAGCAGAACAGAAGGAGACAGAGACATGAAAAACCCTTCAAAAAATCAATGGATGCAGGAGCTGATTTTTTGAAGAGATTAACAAAATAGACTGCTAGCTGGACTAATAAAGAAGAGAAGAGAGAAGAACTAAATAGCCACAATAAAAAATGATAAAGGGGATATCACCACTGATTCTACAGAAATACAAACTACCATCAGAGAATACTCTAAACACCTCTACGCAAATAAACTAGAAAATCTAGAAGAAATAGATAAATTCCTGGACACATATGCCCTCCCAAGTCTAAACCAGGAAGAAGTTGAATTCCTGAATAGACCAATAACAAGTTTTGAAATTGAGGCAATAATTAATAGCCTACCAACGAAAAAATGTCCAGGACCAGACGAATTCACAGCCAAATTCTACCAGAGGTACAAAAAGGAGCTGGTACCGTTCCTTCTGAAACTATTCCAATCAATAGAAAAAGAGGAATCCTCCCTAACACATTTTATGAGGCCAGCTTCATCCTGATACCAAAACCTGGCAGGGACACAACAAAAAAAGAAAATTTCAGGCCAATATCCCTGATGAACATTAATGCAAAAATCCTCAATAAAATACTGGCAAACTGAATCCAGTAGCACATCAAAAGTTTACCCACCATGATCATGTTGGCTTCATCACTGGGATGCAAGGCTGGTTCAACATATGCAAATCAGTAAATGTAATCCATCGCATAAACAGAACCAATGACAAAAACCACATGATTATCTCAATAGATGCAGAAAAGGCCTTCAATAAAATTCAACAACGCTAAAACTCACAATAAACTAGGTATTGATGAAACATATCTCAAAATAATAAGAGCTATTTATGACAAACCCAGAGCCAATATCATGCTGAATGGGAAAAACCTGGAAGCATTCCCTTTGAAAATAGGCACACAACAAGGATGCCCTCTCTCACCACTCCTATTCAACATAGTATTGGAAGCTCTGGCCAGGGCAATAAGGAAAGATAAATAGATAAAGGGTGTTTATATAGGAAGAGACAAAGCCAAATTGAATCTGTTTGCAGATGACATGATTGTCTATTTAGAAAATTCATCGTCTCAGCCTAAAATCTCCTTAAGCTGACAAGCAACTTCAGCAGTCTCAGGATACAAAATCAATGTGCAAAAATCACAGACATTCCTATAAACCAATAATAGACAAAGAGCCAACTAATGAGTGAACTCCCATTCATAATTGCTACTAAGAGAATAAAATACCTAGGAATCCAGCTTACAAGGGATGTGAAGGACCTCTTCAAGGAGAACTACAAACCACTGCTCAAGGAAATAAGAGAGGACACAAACAAATGGAAAAGCATCCCATGCTCATGGATAGGAAGACTCTATATCATGAAAATGGCCATACTGCCCAAAGTAATTTATAGATTCAATGCTATTCCCATCAAGCTACTATTGACTTTCTTCACAGTATTAGGGAAAACTACTTTAAATTTCATACGGAACCAAAAAGAGCCCATACAGTCAAGACAATCCTAAGCAAAAAGAACAAAGCTGGAGGCATCAGGCTACCTGACTTCAAAGTATACTACAAGACTACAGTAACCAAAACAGCATGTTATTGGTACCAAAACAGATATATAGACCAATGGACCAAAACAGAGGCCTCAGAAATAACACAGCACATCTACAACCATCTGATCTTTGAAAAACCCGACAAAAACAAGCAATGGGGAAAGGATTCCCTATTTAATAAATGGTGTTGGGAAAACTTCCTAGCCATATGCAGAAAACTGAAACTGGACGCCTTCCTTATACCTTACACAGAAATTAACTCAAGATCAATTAAAGACTTAAATGTAAGACCTAAAGCTATAAAAACCATAGAAGAAAACCTACACAGTACTATTCAGGACATAGGCATGGGCAAAGACTTCATGACTAAAATGCCAAAAGCAATGGCAACAAAAGTCAAAATTGACAAAGGCATCTAACTAAACTAAGCTTCTCCACAGCAAAAGAAACTGTCATCAGAGTAAACAGGCCACCTACAGAATGGGAGAAAATTTTTTGCAATCTATCCATCTGACAAAGGGCTAATATCCAGAATCTACAAGGAACTTAAAGAGATTTACAAGAAAAAAACAACTCCATCAAAAAGTGGGTGAAGGATATGAGCAGACACTTCTCAAAAGAAGACATTTATGCAGCCAACAAACATGAAAAAAAGCTCCTCATCACTGGTCATTAGAGAAATGCAAATAAAAACTACAATGAGATAGCATCTCATGCCAGTTACAGTGGTGATCATTAAAAAGCCAGGAAACAACAGATGCTGGAGAGGATGTGGAGAAATAGGAAGGCTCTTACACTGTTGGTGGAAGTGTAAATTTGTTCAACCCTTTTGGAAGATAGTGTGGTGATTCCTCAATGATCTAGAACCGGAAATACCATTTGACCCAGCCATCCCATTACTGGGTATATACCCAAAGGATTGTAAATCATTCTACTGTAAAGACACATGCACACCTATGTTTTTTTGCAGCACTATTCACAATAACAATGACTTGGAACCAACCCAAGTGGAAAAACAAATAATGCTTACAGAGCTTCCAGACCCTGAGAGTACAAGAGGATAACTGAGTGAAATAATGCATCATAACAACCCAAGGACACAAAAAATTTGATTTACATTTGGTGTTCTGTATTTAAGAAAATGAAGGAGAGGTAGCATGGCGGAGTGGTCTAAGACTCTGAATTAAGTCTCCAGTGTCTTTGGGGGCATGGTTTTCAATTCCACCACTACTAATTTGTCGCTGGGCGCGGTGGCTCACGCCTGTAATCCCAGCACTTTGGGAAGCCAATGTGGGTGTATCACAAGGTCAAGAGATTGAGACCATCCTGGCCGACATGGTGAAACCCCGTCTCTACTAAGAATATAAAAATTAGCTGGGCGTGGTGGCACGTGCCTGTGATTCCAGCTACTCAGGAGGCTGAGGCAGGAGAATCACTTGGACCCAGGAGGCGGAGGTTGCAGTGAGCTGAGATCGCACCACTGCACTCTATCCTGGTGACAGAATGAGACAACGTCTAAAAAAAAAAAAAAGAAAGAAAGAAAGAAAGAAAGAAAGAAAGAAAGAAAGAAAGAAAGAAAGAAAGAAAGAAAGAAAGAAAGAAAGAAAGAAAGAAAGAAAGAAATTGGAAAAGTGTATGATGCAATTCAAAATGATTCCTTAAAAACTTTTAGAATTTAAAAGAATGTGTTTGTGCTTAATTCCCAGTTACCTAATTATCTAAAAGGATTCATTATCCGAGGGTGGTAGAAAGCACAGTTTTGTACAATATTTACAAATGTTTTATTTTGCACAATCTTTTACAATAAACTGTAAAATATTTGGACATTAAAATTAAAAACATAAATGATAAATGTATAAGTACTGAGTCTTTATAAGTTTCTACCACGCATATTATCATATTTAATCTCATAAAATCCTGTGAGATATACATTATTATGCTCAATTTAAATATGAGAAAATATAATCTCAGGGTGATTAAATCCATATTGCTTTCTTATTGTTATAAACCAATAATAAACCACCACAAATTCAGTGGCTTAAAAAAAACCCAACTTACTATCTTACAGTTTTGTACATTGGAAGTCTCACTGGACTAAAACCAAGTTTCATATTCAGACAATATTCTAAAATTAGATCATGGTTATGGTTGCACAACTCTGTGAATATACAAAAACCACTTTAAGTAAATGCTATTGTATGTGAATTATATTGTAATAAAGTTATTAAGAAATCGAGTAGTGTAATAGTGGAATAAGTAATTTTCTAGCATCTGATTTGTGAAAAGCATGATGTTAGTTATGAAATACTGCTGAACACATTGCCTTGTCTGCCAGAGCATTTACATTCTCCTGGAAAATATTCCTTCACAACCATGACATAAAAGCTGTACAGGTTAACTCCTCCTAACCACAGGCTGAACACTGCAGCTGAGCCATTAAAGGGTCTAGTCTATAGTCCTCCATCCACAGATAACAGTGTCATCCAAGATGGATTGATCAGTCTTCTGCCCAAAGATTTTTTTGATTGGGGTTGGAGAATTGTGTCTCTGGGTGAAGAGCTTACCAAGAATAAAAAGAAAAAGTCAGCCTGCAATTATCAGTGGCCATTTTTTTCTTCTGGTTATTTTTCCCTCCCAGTGAACTGCAGCAAGAAAGAATTAAAACCAATTAAAGAAAAGACAATAGATAGAATAGGGAAGTCTTGATGTCTTCCACATTCTAGCTTCCAATTCTACTGGGCCAGGTTCACTCTGTCCTTTCTGTTGCTCTGATGTTATTCAAATTGATTGGAGTTGAGTCTCAAGATTGCAACAAAAGTTCTGTTTTCACTATCTTAGTTAGAGATTACTTGGGAAGAAAAACTATAAAGGTTTGAAAAAATAAATAGAAATCTAAACCTGAAAGTAAAATGGGAAAAAAAGGGAGTCTGCAATGAAAGTGCAATGTGAAAACAATAGTATGCAATTAATTTCTAAGTGAGCGATTTAGATAAAGAGTTTCGTGAATTTAGAGGAGAGAGATAACACTGTAGCTTGGGTAATCTGGAAAGATTTCCTAGAGGGAAAGGGTCCAGACTAGAGTTAGACCTTGAAAGGTAGATTCTTTTGATTTTTTCTTAGTGTTATCTATGCTAGCTGACTTAAATGAACTTCATTTGGAGAGAGATTTTAAAGGGATCCTTCAGAGGCAGATGAAACGTCTTGAACAGGAAAGGGGAGAAGAAGCAAATTTCATCTGTGATTAGAGCAAAGATATTTTGCTCAGATGTTAGTATTAATGGGCATATGGTAGACTTTTATAATGGGAATAACATCCTTTTTGTCCTAGGGTATGCACTGTATTAAAAATGATAAATTATGGCTCTTAGTAAAATCAGTGAAACTATTAAACTGATGAAAGATTAACAGAATTTTGTCAGAATCAAATAAGGATTGGATTCTGGTCAGTGTTGTGGAAGCAGTCTAGTATTTTATTTGTTTGTTTGCTTAAATTATCAGCCCAAGTTCCAGTAATTCTTAAGAATCTATGCAATTTTCAGTTATACTTGTGTGGCTTTGATGTCTCTCTTTATTTTGAACACTGATCTTGATTCATGAAAGTCTGTTGCATAACATGAAAAGAATGGACAAAATGCCTCTACAAGTTGCCTAGTGTTCCATAATTTATTTATGTCTTTTGAATTTCTTTTTAAACACATATTCCTGAGGTAATACTTTTTGTAAACTGTGAAATCTCATGGGTGAGATTATAATGTTGGACACTTCAACAGTGAACTGAAGTAGTCCTTAAGAGCTTTTCATCAAAATTGTTTTTCTTATAAAGAAAGGGAAACATAAAAATCGAGTTTCTAACACTGGGAATTATCTTCACTGGGCTTCCCCAAGGAAATACTACCAAAAATATATTTCCTTTGGTTTCTTCTGAATGATTAACATGTAATTCTGAGCAAATTAGTAGAATTGTAGATTCTAGAGTGGCAAGAAATCTCTATGACTTTGTTTAATGGAATAAACATCTTTTACGTTTTAACACTGAGATCCCGAGAAACTGTTAGACTTCCCACATCAGGGACTGAGCAGCACCTAAAACAAAAATGTCCCAGCTTTTTAGATGACACCGTATTCTTTTCTCTTAAAAATATTAAAATATTGCCTAATTCAAACTATTTCAGATTTTTTTCATGTTAGTTTCATTTTAGCCAGTACAAGTATCTATAATTTGTCATAAATTAGAAGTTTCTCATGTTTTTGTTCTTTACTTTGGTATCCTCTAAAATGTTCGCATGCAGGGAGAATAATGTTAGAGTTTTATAATATGTGGTTTGTAAAAATCTTGGATGAAAATCTTTTAAAAGCTACGGTAAAATTCAGAAGTGAAAGGAAATTACTTAAAAGGCATGGAATCTGAAGGCTGCAATACAAAATGTAAAATTTTTAGATCATACAAAATGTAAAAATGTTAGATGGATAAAGTCAATAGTTAAATAAATAATAAATTAGGAAACTTTTTATAATAATACCTCATGTGATCAGACCAGATAGGAGTTACAGCTCTGACAAGATGTTGATTCTTTTGGAATTCCTTTCATCTGGAAGGTGGCTGTGATCTCCAGGCTACTGTAGCCCAGTCAATAGCAGCCTCATAGTCCATTTACCCATGGTAAGGTACAAATAGACATTTACAGCTAAGTCAATTTGCCCCATGATGATATAGAAATATAATTCTCTGGTTCTCATGAGGTAAAAAGCATTGGAAACACTTATCTATGACAAAAAGAGATCTTACGAACTAAAACAACAATGTTAAAAACCCAATAGGAAAAGTGTATGAACAACAATTTACAAAATTGCTATCTAAGTTGCCAATATAAAATGTCTCCAGGTTTTGTTAGTAATTGTGGAGATATAAATTGAAGTAAAATCTATATATCTCTTTATACTCATAAGACTGGAAAAAATTTAAAAGTATGGTGAAATCTGTTGCTGGTAAGGTTGCTAACAGAAAAATATTTTCATTTACTGCTAGTGGTTAGGTGAAAAATTTCTGCCCTTTTGGAAAAGTGATCTGTACATGTCTTTTGACAGAACAATTTTATAATATTGGAAATACATTCCTTTAAATATGATCACCTGCCCTGATTTGCTTACACACATACATACCCAAGAATATTTATTGCATTATGATGTACTTTTTTTTCTTTTCACAGCAGCAAAACTCGGGAACTAAAATGAACAGATAAACAAATATTAATAGGGAAATGCTTACTTCAGTTTAAAATAACGTGAAACATTTTAGCTAGGAGGAGTAAGTTCAGGGATCTATTTTACAACATGGTGACAAGAGTTAATACAATGTATTCTTGAAAAATTCTAAGAAAGTGGATGTAAAGTGTTTTTGGCACAAAAATGAATAACTATGTGAGATAATGCACGTTAATAATCAGATAGATTTACTCATTTCACAACGTATACATACTCCAAAACATCATGTTGTACACAGTTAATGTCATTTTATCTGTCAATTTAAAAACAGACCTTTGGTAAAAGATATCTATGAAAAGACTCTTGGAATGAGAAATGAGAGCTTTTATTAAAATGCCAACAACAAATCTAACAATATTCCTTTTCCTATATTTATAGGAATAACTTCCAGATGTAATATTCAATTTGGAATTATAGCATTTTCATCTAGATAATTATTTTTTGGAAGATAGCATAACTCACCTTCTTTTCATATGATATATTTTTATCATTGTTCAGGTCACCTGGCTGAAGCTGGTACCATAATGGATTTGCAGCTGCTGTTAGAGATGCCACTCAAGGCAGAGGTAGGGGAAAATCTTCCTGATTTTCCTTTCTTTCTACTCTCTTATTTCCTCTTAACTTCTTTAATATGCTAACCCCAGCCAGAAATGCTGGTCATAGGAAGCTTTCCCTGTGATACAGAACGGACCAGGGTAAGGCAAACAGTAGATCTGAGAGAAAATTGGACAAGGACTGGCACACCTTCCCTTTGTGTGAGCAGATAAATTTGACAGTTTTCTTCACCCTTTCTTCCTGTGATCTCCAAGATTTGTTTAGAAGATTTTGGAGTAAGATTTTGCAAGAGTCTCTTCTCTTTATAGAATTTTTCTTGGGACTTTTTGTTTTGTAACTTTCCTAAAAACAATCTTATACCTAATTTTGTTTCGCTAATTTTATTACTATTTTCATACCTCTTCTTTGCTATTTTTATTACAGTTCTTAATTTTTTCTTTTGCTCTTATTCACATATTATCGTTTAGGTAGGTGGCACATTCTTAAGACCTTACTCTATTTTTTCATAACATTTCGTCTTTTGTGTAAGGAAGATAATTCTAACAACAAATAGATAATGACAAATAGATTAATCTCCTGTGAAAGGAAGAGATTCTAATGACAAATAGATAAATGACAAATGATAACCCACATAGTTATCTTTCATTTTTGTGCCAAAAACACTTTACATCCACTTTCTTAGAATTTTGCAAGAATACATTATATTAACTCTAGTCACCATGTTGTACAATAAATCTCTGAACTTACTCTTAACTAAAATGTTTCAAGTTATTTTAAACTGAAGTAAGCATTTCCCTATTATTTGTCATTTTAAAGGCTACTTTTTCTTTCTGCATGGAAATGTATGGATTTCACTTTAAATGTTGGCTTTGAAATTAACAACAAACAAAATGAAAATCTTAGCCTAGTACTTGAAAAAAAAATTTTTTTTTTTGATCTGATGCTTTAATTCTGTTTTCAGTGTAGGGATTTTTTTCCTCTTTGATCATTGATCCTTCTTAATCTTACCTTTTTATATTTATATTAAATATTCTTTTCATTTACATATATTTAATCCCAGATGAATTAATTTAATCTGGATTTGTATTTCTAACAGAAATTCCCTGAAATTTCTGGCATGCATATGGTCTCATTTTGCTTGTTTCCAGGATTTATGTAGAGGTTTTCTAGATATTTTTGTGTTTGTCATTTTGGTGGGAACTTAGAAGAGGACAGAGTTAAACATCTGCACCCAAATCACCATTCAAAATAATAAATATCTCAATAAAATTTAAACATTATAAAACTTACCATTCCTTTCAAATATTACCAAAGTATGTGGCTACTTTAACAAATGAAGAAATATTCTCTCCCTTAGGTGTTTCCAAGTGATAGAAGATGGAAAAATATCTTCCTTTAGAAATAGGAAAGTGAGGATTCTAATTCATCTCCTGGGCTCTTTGGTGGTCACAGGTTTTTCAGGCTGTGTTACTGGTGTGAACCGTCCTAACCCATCTGGTCATCTTGATTGCAATGTCTCATTGGTGTGCTATGATGTCAAGCTGAGAGAATGTGGCACAGCAGAATAGCTTTAAAGACTAACAGAGTCCTGTGTTTTTAAGCAAGCACTACAATTTTCTTATCTGTGAAACAAACCTAATCCTACTTATGTGCATTATTAATTGACTTGTATAGTTTTGTTGAGTGATTAAATGTGTTGTAGAGCATGTATTAGGATCCTAGGGGCATAAAGATGAATAATATCCGGTCTCTGCTTTCAAGAATTATATAGCTAAAAGGACTGTGAGGATTGTGTGAGAACTCTTTAGCTTATATGGTAAATATTTGTAAAGAACATAATTATTATTAGGAACTCTCCTAGGCATTGAGATATTAGGATGAATAAAAAAATCTTATTAGCCTATTGTGATTACATTTTATTAGAGGACAAAGGGAGATGATTAAAAATTAAATATCTAATATAATGTCAGATGTTGAAAAGTTCTGTGAAAAGAAATACAGCACGAGTGGGGAGTACATGTGTGTGAAGAAGAGAAGAGAGAACTATTTTAAATGGGATCGTCTGGATAGCCCTTCTGAGGAATGTCTGGGAAAAGGGCATTGCTGAAAGAATACATTTAGACCGTTTGAGAAACAGCAAGGTGAGAATGGCTTCACTTTGGTTATTTAAGGGAAGAATGGCAAAAATAAGAATGGAGAAGTATTTCTAGGTTTTTTTGACCACGACAAAGAATTGAAATGTTATTCTAAGTGCAATAAAGGGAAACCATTGGAGGGATTTGCACAGAAAGGAGATGATTTGATTTGTGCTTTGCAAAGATTAGTCTGGGTGCTTAGTGGGGAATAGCTGTAGGAGAGACAAGGTAGAAGTGGGAGAGGAGGAGGTAGAGTGGGAGTGTTGGGAGGCTAATATAGGAGAACAAGTGAAAAAGTTGTGCTTTGACTTTGGAGCAGTGTTTTGGAGTGAATGAGTCTTCATCAGATAATATGATACTTGGTATAGATAAGCTTTTAGTAAATAATTTTATGGTTATTATCTCATCTATATTGAGCACCTACAAAGAAACTACATGTTCGGGCTTTAAGCAAAATGGATGAAAAAATACAAGCAATTTTCTCCTAAACCTTTCAAGAAAATATAGTAGGTAATAAAAATGGAATGTAAGAGTCTTCATTAAAAGATCATAGAGAAAATTCTGTAAATTGGTAAGAAAAATAAATCTAATCCAATGGGAAAATGAAGAAAAGGAACTAAGAGGAAGAATATATGGTTAACAAACATATGAAGATACACTCAGCTTTATTGTTCAATCAGGGAAGTGAAAATCAAAACTGTAGGGAGACAATAGGTCACACCTACCTGTTTGGCAGGAATTAAAAACATAACACTAACAGATATTGGCAAGGACATGGAGAAATCAAAACATTTATACACATTACTGGTGGAAGTCTATATTGGTATAATGGAATATATGGAAAATAACATGGCATTATGTAAAAAATTTGAGATTGCTGTTTTTTCATGACCAGGCAATTCTACTCATAGCTATATACTCCAGGGCAGTTGTTCTTAGAGTTAGTTCCCCGGACCTGCAGCATCAGCATCACTTAGGAACTTGCTGGACATATAAAATCTTGGGACCCATCACAGTCATACAAAATTAGAAACACTAAGATTAAGGCTCAACAATCGTGTTTAAATAAGCCCTTCAGGTGATCCTGATACAGCTAAAATGTGTGAACCACTGCACTAGAGAAAGATTTGCACGTGTGTACTAGAAGACATGTGCAAACTGTTTGCAGCATCTTTATTTACAGTAGCAAAGTACTCAAAACAAGCAATCTGTTATTAATAGAAGGTATAAAGGAATGTATATTCACACAGTAGAATAATGTACAACAGTGAAATGAACTATAGCTAAACACAACATGCATCAGTCTCAGAAATATAATAGTCAAAAAACAAGACAGAAGATTTGGAAGCGAAAACATAACACACATATTCATAAAAAGTAAAGAATATCTTATTGAAAGAAATAAATATGTATAGCATATTTGGTAAAATTATATGAAAGAAGGAAATATTAAACTCAAAATTCAGGGAAGTGGTTACTTATGATGGAGCAGAAAATGTGTAGTATCAGGGAGCAGTCTTCCCAATGGTGATAAAGTTTCATTTTCTAAACTGGGTAAGAAAATAGATAGTTATTGTAGTATTGTGCTTTATGCCCTACATATATTATTTAACGTTTTATTTGGTCAATATTTGGTAATGATAATAAAAACAATACGATTAATAAAAATAAAGCAAATGAATGCACACACAAAAAGGATGGAGATAAAAACAGTGGACCTCTTTCCTTGTTGTATCCACAGTATAAGGAAGCACATAAAATAAGTTAAAGAAAAAAACTATCACATGTACCCATATTTTTTCTCTTTTTCATATCACTTTTCTTTTCTCACCATACAGAGATTCACTCATGAGAATTAATACTTATTTTAATTGCAAAGGCAAACTAATTTTTAAAAATGGATCTGACAGCAAAATGCACAAATAATTAAGAAAAATAAGCCTAGAAATACAGAAAATAAATCTTAAAATTTCTAAAAGTTCAAGTATTCTGATTCAATTAAAAATGGTAAGCTTTAGTGAGTAAATGAAAATTACATCAGCATGTTCCTTGAGTTTTAATGAGGCGAGAAAGCTGTAATCTCTGCAAGAAGGGCAAGTGACAGAGGATATTACGAGAACAACATGCTCTGTACTTGGATAATACTATAGAAATATTGCCTTCTTGTCATAGACTCTGAATTGCTGTTTATACAGGAAATAGGATTAAAATGAATACTGGCCATCTACACTACACAGGTAAACTCATTTCAATTCAAGATGACTATTACAATAAAATATTACTTTGTATGTAAGCAGAGGAAATTTCTTTTTTTCCGTAATTACATTTAGGCACTTAAACATGGCAAATTTCAATTATAAAAGGAAGAGTTTAACCATTTCTATCTCATTTGGAAATATGCTATTATTTTAGTAGTATTTTATTTTGGCAACTAAACAATTGGAGACAGTTGTGTGTGCACTAAATGGAGACAAACAAATTCTGTATATAATATTTCAAAGAGTACTTTTGAGACATGAGTTATTGTGCTAACCACATAACGTGCTGTTTTAACACAGAATAAGATAGTTATCTTCCCCACAGGATGCCAGTTAGGGACAATAGAAACTTTACATTGCTTTGAATTATATGTTGAAAAATGTGTGTGTGTGTGTGTGTGTGTGTGTGTGTGTGTGTGTGTGTGTGTGTGTTTTAAATAATAGGTAGGTATAATCCAAATGAATAAAAAATGTTATAAATAAGCGTGTAAATAATGATGTTTCAATTTCAACACTGCTGGGTAGAATACTTGCTCCTGATAAAATTTCTGTTGGCTTTTGCCATTGGAAACCCAGATCATGAGTGTTTTCCTTTAAATAGTTTAAGTTTTTAAAAAGTTTACTTGAAAGACTGAAATGCAATAGGAGTTTAAGGATCTGGACTATTTGGGATGTCTAACTGAGGGCAGACAGTGAACTTTTGAGCAAATTCTAAAAAGGGCATTGAACTTGTGTTCCGTAGAAGTCTCTTATCGAATAATTAGACAAGTTTCTCAATGTTTTACTTTAATATGAACCAGATTCTCAAGCCAAGTGAGAAATAACAATGACATTTTTATGTTCAAATTAGCAAATATTAAAAATAATCTTGGCGAGATGATTTGAAGTGATACTTTCATTTGTTGCATTTGATATATAAACTGATGTATTGGAACTTAAATTCTGCTATAATAGAATACCTGAGACTGGGTAATTTATGATGAACAGAAATTTACTGGCTCACAGTTCTGGAGGCTGGGAAGTCCAAGATCAAGCTGCCACCATCTGAGGAGGGCCTTCTTGCTGTGTCACCCCATGGCAGAAGGCAAGAGAGCAAGAGGGGAGCACACTAGACCTTGTATATGGGCACCAATTCCACCCTTGAGGGTTGAGCCCATATGGCCTAATCACCTCTTAGAGGTTCCACCTCTTAATATTGTTACAGTGGCAATTAAATTTGAACATGAGTTTTGGAGGGGACAAATATTTACAACATAGTAACTGATATTAACTTTATCAAAATCAATTTGGTAACAGAAAAAAAGGGCCTTAAAAATACCTGTACCCTTTCATTTATGTATTATACTTTTTATAATCTATCCTAAGATAAAATCATAAACACAAAAAAGATTTAAGGAAGAAAAATGGCAGGATAAACAAATTAAAAGTTAAAAATATTGAGAACTGCTAAAGTAAACTGTTGCACAGCCAAATTTGTAATGAATTATGAAGCCATGTAAATGAAGTTTCTGAACAACTATGTACTAACATTAAAACAGCCTAAATAATTAAAATAGCATAGAAAGATTTAAACAATGTAGCCATAATTGTGCAATTAACCCTCCCCCAATCCCACCAAAATAAATATGAAAGAAGATTAATAAACACTGACATAGTAATAACTATCTCTGGATAATGGAAGTATGTATGATTAGCTTTTCCATTATTCTGTATTTTCTAAATTATATATAATGGGGATATGTTGTTTTATAACAAAACAAATCTATTGAACTCTTGCTTAGATAGAAAAATCCAAATCAATACTATGTTAAAATAACATAGAAAATTTCCAAATTTTTGGATATTGTATTGGTATAATGTGATTCCAAAATGAGGAACCACTGAGTATATGCAAGAGAAAATATTTATTTTTTATATTTAGATTATGCTTTTTTCCCTATTGTATGCTGGACTATTTTTTCCTCACATTGCTTAGTATGCATTTGCCAGAAATGTGGAAATGGTTGATGGTGGGCCTGTGTGTAAATCTTTCACCTAATTCAGAGTAAACTAGAACTTGTGACATGAGAATTTGTCTGTAAACTTACCAATGACTAATATTTTAAGCAATGATTGTATTTTATAGCATATATTTTTTATTTTCATGTTCACAAAATGTTCTGGGATGAGTTTCTGATATTAAATTTTCCCCACATCTATGAATAGAAACTCAAATTCAAAGTCAAGAAGTTGTTCCCTTTTATGTTCCAAATGACACTAAATATTTCAGTGACCATGATGACCTACTTGTATCTATAGTTTTTAAAAGCTATGCTTCTTTGTTCTTGTTCTAATGTGTTTGCAGTCAAGTGCAACTAGGTTGGTAAATTGTCTTTAAACATTCTAATGGGAAAGCAGGGAGAAAAAGAAATAGTTGTTTATGGAAGAGGAAGAAGAAAATATCTTGTTAAGTACACTCTAGTAAAAGGTAAAATAAAAGTACCACTTTCAAATTATATATCATTTGGAGATATTTCTTTTTCACTAAGGAGGGGAAAAGGAGGTAAGTTTAGATGAAATCAATGCTGAAGTGTCGTTAAATTTGAAAATGAAGAACCAACAAGATGCATTTGAACCAAATTAAATTTGACTCTCAATTCTGCTAAGCATATAATATTTTCAGTAAACATATGTTTCTAAGTCAACTATGTGTACAGCACCACAATAACAGCTATTGATAATATTTAACTGAGGGTAACATTATGATGGACTCCAAAATCCTAGGAACTTAAATAATCAATGGTAGAAGAGGCAGAATAAAAGTTATATTCTCCATAGAATCATAGAGAAATCAACATGGGAGTACAAATTGGGAGACAACTGAGAGTTTAACAGGATCTTTTCTAAAGATTATCCTAGACATAATATGGTTGACATCAGTAAAGAGTTTCACAGGTCTCCATTTACCATTTAAAATCTGAACCTATTCAAATAATTTTAAAAATCAGATGATTTCTTGTTTGTCTAAACTTTTGAAATTGAAGATTAATATACACAATGTCAACTGCAGAGATCTTGAGTGTATAGGTTGCTATCTTTTTCAAAGTGAATATACATATTTAAAGCTCCAAATTTCCTTCCTTCCTTCCTTCCTACTGCTTTGTCTGCATTCCACACATTTTGATTTGTCATATTTTCATTATTGATTTCAAAGAATTTTCTAGTTTTCTCAGCAATTTCTTTTTTGGTCCAAATTGTGTGTGTAGCTTATACCAAATATTATTTTCTTGTTGATTTCTAGCTTAATTCTACTGAAGCCAGAGAATATATTCTGTATGATGTCCCGTCCAGCGGGATCATTAACACAGACCTTGGAGGAGGGGGTGGGAATTTAGAGAGACAAGAGACACAAGAAATGGAGACAAGACAGTATCCTGATCAAGTCTCGTTTATTGAGGGCGTTGCTACAGCTTATATAGGATGGTAAGAAAGAGGAAGTGCGGCAGAGCAGGCGGGGAGGAGAATAATGAGAGACGTCACCAGGTGCATGCTCGGTAGACTTAGTCTTTCCTGGGCGCGGGAAGTTATCTACGTGCGCGCGGGAAAAGTTCACGCGCGCGGGAAAAGTTGATGATGAAGAACCAGGAAGTGCGCCATCTTGTCTCCGCAATGCGGAGCTTAAGCAACACAGGCCGTGGCAATTTCCGGGCCTCACGGCTCCGGACAGGTCCTCCTTTTTTATATTATTAGTGACTAGAAGATAGTCCCTCGGGAACTGCGCCTGTCTTAGGTTAGAGTGACACATCTCTTCACTGGTACCTGTCATGGGATTAGGCAGTAGCTATGATGGCCCTCCTGTCTTAGGTTAGTGAGAGATGACACTCTCTTACCCGTCATTGGCTGTCCAGTTCAGCGCACAGGGAAGGTGGTTTACGGCAAGCGTAAATATGGACCACCGTGATCTTCTTGTTCAAGGCGATGATAATGGACCTGTATGGATTTGGCTTGGATGGCCTCGATTTGTTGCTTAATGAATGTCATGAGCTTATTGAAGATTATAGGTCCCAAAGAGAGTAAGAGCAATAGGCAAAGCAGGGGGCCCAAGAACGGTATAATATAGGGGAGGAGTCCATGGAACCCAGTCCAAAACGGGTTATCAGTCATTTCTTTTTGTCGTTTTTCTAGGTCTTCTTGTGGACGCTTGATTTTATCTCTGACGATCCCGGACTTGTTGGCGTAGAAACAGCACTTTTCCTGTAGAGCTAAGCAGATACCTCTCTGTTTGGCAGTTAATAAATCTAGGCCTCTTCTATTTTGGAGCACTACTTCTGGCAGGGAATCTACTTGATCTTGTAGATCCTGTATAGTACTTGAGATGGCCTGCATATCTGAGATCAATTAGCGAGACAATTTGGTGTATTGAGTAACAGAGACCCCTAGGCTTGAAGCCCCAGTTGTTACGGCAGTAGTGATGCCTAATCCTACAAGTAAGGGGATAAATTGTATTGCCCTTTTGGCTCTTCCCAAAAAGTGATCTATAGCTGGAATAGGTACAGGTTCATCTCCAGGGATAATGTCTAGGTCTGGCAAAAGTGTGGCTCAGACACCGTGTCCTGTCCAGTTAGTAAGTAAATAGGTATAAGCCCTATTATTGCCACATATAAAAACTGAGCTGTTTGGGGCACACAATGGTTGGGAAATATTTGCTATGGTGGAACAATTATTGAACTCATTGAATCCTACATCAAGGTCGTAAGTGTTATTAAGGGGAGGGGAGTAGATGCAAGAGGAACTAGGAAATTCTAAAGGTTGTACTTTAAGGGGAGGAATTATGGTGCAAAGGGTATTGGATGTATAGTTTAAGTCATTGCTGGGTATAGCAAGAGGAACGGGATCTCCTGATTGCAGACACAGCCAGCAGTCATTAGCTAGACTAGAGTTGGAATTGTTAAGCAGGTTATGAGTAGCAGTGAGGAGGTCAAAGGTCTGGGCATCAATTTTCTCTTTCCCTCGGGCTTTGGGCAAGGCCAAGGGGTGGTAGTGAATTTCCGGGTACAGGGACCTTTGCAACTCCTCAAGTTTTTTGTATACCATAATTTCTCGGACCTTGTCTTGTGGTCCTCCTCCGTCAGAGATATGAAGAGGGGGCTGAATATTCCAGCAGACAGGCTGTCCTACAATGCCAGTACAGCCAGCTGATATAAGGTTATTGGTATTTCCTACAACTGTAGGGACACTACTGGCCCCTATAGTGGGGGCTCTAGATCTTGTTAAGATAGCAGTATAGTATGTTTTACCGCCAGAGGTACATTCTAAATAAGTAGTGTAGCAGGAACTATGCATAGCAGCCTCAAATGTGTCACAAGGGCAGGTTGTGGTACCCCCTCCACTAGATAATCTTGGGGTTGACACACACCTCCACTTAAGGGAGTCACTAGGCAGGTATGCTGTGTGAGCGGAGCAGGACACAGTTGAGATGTACTTATTTGGAGGGGAGGTCATATATCCCCCCAAACAATCACAGGGCTTACCGTATCGTTGTTGTATATATGTACGGGCCTCATGGGGATTACCAAAGCCGGCATGAACCTGGAATGCTTGGCAGATCAGCACCATGGTCCAGAGGGGCTTGTAGTTGGAGTTCATCTCTGCAATAGAGGAAAAGAGTACTCTCAGGGAGAAAATTACTCCCTGGATTGGCTATTGTTAGGTACCTGTCTCACCAGTCGCTCTGGTAGCCATCTGGCTGCATCATGAGTTTGAGAAAAAACACAAACTGAGCCTCTTCCCCAGATTAACACTGGGTCTGGACCATGCCATGTGTTGTCTAAGGGGTCTTTCCATTTAACCATGGCAAATTGTTTTTTGGACTCAGAATGCCAAAATCAATTGGCTGCTGATCTGTTCAGGTTGTCCAAATTTAAAAAATTTAAAATAAAAAGGGTGTGATTAAGGATATTTCTAGGGGTGCCCTTAGTAGGGTACCATTCTCCCTTTTTTATTTTGTCAATGGTGGTTTTTAAGGATAGGTGAGCTCTTTCAACTATTCCTTGTCCTTGAGGGTTATAGGGAATTCCAGTAACGTGATTTATTTGTAATTTAAGACAGAAGTCTTGAAAGGCTTTGGATGTATAGCCAGGACCATTGTCTGTTTTTAGTTGTTTAGGCTTTCCAACTATGGAAAAACAGTGTAGTAAATGAGCTATGACATGTTTGGTAGCTTCTCCTGTTTGTAAGGTGGCTAGTATAAATCCACTAAATGTATCTATACATACATGGATGTATTTTAAGTTACCGAATTCTGAATAATGAGTGACATCCATTTGCCAGATCATGTTGGGAACTAGTCCTCTTGGGTTAATTCCTAAGTGAGGGACTGGCAGGTATGTTATACAGGTGACATTGTTTAACTATTTGTCTTGCTTGTTCTCTAGTTATTTTAAACATCAGTCTCAAAGTTTGAGCATTAAGATGGTGTAGGGCATGAGTAGCCTGTGCTTGGGCTAGGTTTGTATTTGTAGCTATGGCTACCGTCTTGGTTGCCATATCAGCCAGTTGGTTGCCCTGGGATAGAGGTCCTGGCGATCCTGAATGAGCTCTAATGCGTCCAAGAAAGAAGGATGTTGTTCTATTATGTATTAATTGTTGGCATTGTAAAAATAACTCGGCTATATGTGACATATGCTTAATTTGTGCTACTGTCTCAAGTAGAGGTATTGAGTGAACTAAGTACGCATTGTCAGTATAAATATTAAGGGCCTGATCAGGGAAGGCTGACAGCACTGCGATTAGGGCCTGCAATTCTACTAGCTGGGCCGAGGTATGGCTGGTTTTGAATTTAACAGTGGTGTCAGCAAAGGTATATGCAGCAGTTCCTGTGGATGACCCATCAGTGAATACTAATAAGGCATTGTCTAAAGGTGTTTTACTGATGACATGAGGAAAGACAAAAGCATGTAGCTTACAAACTTGAATAAGCCTGTTTGGCGGGTAATGGTTATCTAAGTTACCGGCATAAGAGGCGCAAGCAATTGGCCACGTTTCAGTGTTTTGCATTAGCCAATGGATTTGCGGCTTAGAATAAGGTTGTATGATCGTAGAGGGTTCAATTCCAAAATATTTTTTGCTATTGTGTCTACCTAAGATGATTAAATCTGGTATGGCATCATAATAGGGGAGTCATACCTTTTTGGGTGACGAAGGCAAGTGGACCCACATAATAGGGTTATTTTTCCAGAATAAACCAGTACGTGTCAGTGTTGTGTTAAATATTAAAAAGGTCAATGACTGTGAATAGTCTATGTTAGTAACAAATTGCTCAGCAATGGCCGCCTCTACTTTATTAAGTGATAAAAGAGCTTCTTTTGATAACGACCTAAGGGACTTAGGGTCGGGGTCACCTCTCAGGGTGTCAAATAAAGGTTTTAAGTCTCCCGTGGTGAGTTTTAAGTATGGTCGGAGCCAATTTATGTCTCCAAGAAGCTTTTGGAAATCATTAAGGGTTTGTAACTGATCTTTACGGATAATAGCTTTTTGATTGGTAATTTTAGGTCCATTTATTTGAAAACCTAAATATGTATAAGGGTCTTGTAATTGTATTTTTTCTGGAGCTATTTGTAGTCCAACCATAGTCAACTCTTGTTTGAGCTGAGCAAAACACTGTAAGACTTGTTCTCCTAATTGTCCTGCTGTAAGAATGTCATCCATATAGTGTATAATATACATTTGTTTCCATGTCTCTCTGAGTGTATGGCTGTAGCCACATATTTTTGACACAGGGTGGGACTGTTGGCCATACCTTGAGGTAACACTTTCCATTGGTATCGTTTCATTGGTTCTTTGAAATTTATAGATGGTAAGCTAAAGGCAAATCATTTTTGGTCAGTAGGATGAAGGGGAATTGTAAAAAAAGCAATCTTTAAGGTCTATGATAATTTTAAAATATCCTTGAGGGATTGCAACTGGAGAAGGTAGTCCTGGCTGTAAGGCACCCATAAGGACCATAGTAGCATTTACTGCTCTTAAATCTTGTAAGAGTCTCCACTTTCCGGATTTCTTTTTTATGACAAATATGGGGGTGTTCCAAGGAGAGTTGCTTTCTGTAATGTGTCCTGCCTCTAATTGTTCCTGCACTAACTGTTGGGCAGAGGCAAGCTTCTCATTGGTTAGTGGCCATTGATCAACCCAAACGGGTTCATCTGACTTCCAAGTGATTGAGTCAGCACTTTTTTGGGGTGCAGGCATGTCAATGGCCACAGTTAAAAATTTCCAAGCCCCCTTTTATCTAATTTTCCTATGGCTGAGATTGGCTGCAAAATGCCATCTTCTCTTTTTCCTAACCCTTTCCCAGGGTGGTAGCCCTGAGCCAACATTTGTGCAGTGACTATATCATTTGGGCTACACATCATGACCCTCATTTGGGAGAGAAGATCTCTACCCCAAAGGTTAACAGGCAAATCAGGGATAACAAATGGCTTAATGAGACCAGAATTACTTTCTTGATCTCTCCAGGTGAGATATTTGGAACTTTGTCTAGGGTTATTACTTTGCCCGATTCCTTGTAAATTTGTTAAGGTCTCTGAAGTGGGCCAACTGGCGGGCCAATCTTGTTGTTTAATAATTGTTACATCAGCCCCTGTGTCTATCAGTCCTGTAAATAACTTTCCGTCTAGCCATAAGGTGAGAGAGGGTTTTTGATTAGTAATGGGCTGTACCCAGTGGATGTCTGAGGATCCGAATCCTCCCTTTCCCCTTAGGGGCGATTGGACTTTATTAGCTGTTTTTAGCAATGGTAACAGGAGTAACTGCACTATTCTATCCCCTTGAGGAATAATAATGATGTTGTCAATAGCCTTGGCCATGATTTTGATTTCTCCTATATAATCACTATCAACTATTCCTGGAAAGACCTGTAGGCCTTTCATGGTGACGCTGCTTCTCCCTAGGATTAATCCAAACATGTTTGAGGGTAGGGGTCCATATACCCCAGTACCTAAGGCTTGGGGTCCCATTTCAGGGGTTAATACTGTGTGGGAGGCAGAACAGAGGTCCAAACTTGCACTTCCTGGGGTTTCTCTACTAAGTTGTGAAATGGATTGTTTTTGGTTGGTACAAAACTGACCGCCCCATAAGCTTGTTTCGGGGCCTGGGGCCGGCCCCTCAATCCGTTTCCCTGTTGAGGTGTTAGGGGATTTCCTTGATTGTCAGTTTTAGATTTACATTCCTTGGACCAATGTTTTCCTCTTTTACACCTAGGGCAGAGGCCTGGAGCTTTTGCCTCTATGGTCTTAGCTAGCTCTCCCTTACAATCCCTAGCGAAGTGTCCCATTTTTCCACACTTGAAGCACCCCTTGCTATTCTTATTTTGACTAGCAAGGAAATCTTTTACGGTTTGTCCACTAAAGGCAGCAGCCATAGCCAAGCCCTGTTGATATGAGGGCCCTATGTCTGAACAGAGGCAGATGTAACCTGTTACGTCTGTTTTCTTTCTATAAGGTCTGATTGCTGCCTGACAAGCCGGGTTAGTGTTTTCATAAGCTAATTGTTTTGCATAATCCACTCCTGCCTCGGCATTTCCAAATATTCTGCTGGCCGTGGTTAAAAGTCTATGTACAAAGTCTGCAAAGGGCTCATCAGGCCCCTGTTTGATCCCCGTGAGCGAGGCTCCTGGATCCCCCCCTAACAGGGAGTTTTCTCCAGGGTGTACGGGGCAGTAGCTCCGTATTGCGAGACAGCGGTTTTTAGTTCTTTTATTATAGTAAATTCAAACCCATTGTGGTGTCTCCAGGCTCGACCCTGCGCATCTGTAGTTTCCGTTACTGGAAAAACATCTCAAGGAGAGGAATCCTCCCTATCCCTACTACCAAGTGACCTTCCTTTTGGGACATGCTGTCCGGGTCTCTGAGGGTGAGAGTGTTTCTCTATTCCTTTAGGGTATTGAACGCTCTCACTTCCTGTCCTTAATTTCTGCAATCTAGTGATTAAAGACTGATGTAGTTCTTCGAGCTTTATTTGCTCTTCAAGCTGTGCAATTTTTTCTCTAAGCTCCTCTTTTGGGTCTGTTACTGCCATAACTGCTGGGGCAGAAGCCTTATTATAGGGAGGGGGATAAGTAAGAGTTTGTGGCCAGTCAGAATTATGATATTTTGCTGCCTCTTCCTCTAAATTATCCCAGTCTACTTCTGAAGGGTTAAGGTTATTTTTACTTTTGCTTTCATTAGTTGTAGGTAAAACTGGGTATTTTTTGGCCTTTTCCTTATTTGATGTTTCTATATTTGTTATCGAGGGTACCCCAGCCTCTTCCTCATCGCTTTGTAGCAATATAAGGTCTATTTCTTTATTAGGTATGATTTTTCGAGGTCGGTTTGGGAGCTGCCTCTTAATATTTCCTCAATCTGAGTAACCACCGCCATTACCTCAGGATCTTTTTCTTTTTCCTTTTTATCTATTATATCTCTGATTAAGTTCCAATAAGAAAAAGCTGTCACCGGAACCTTTTCTGGTCCAAAAGTACTATAATAATCTTGAAAACAGTCTCCCACCCTACGCCATCTCTTTATGTCAATGGTTCCCTCTTGTGGAAACCAAGGGCAGGTATCTTTTACAAAATCAAAAAACTTAAATAAATCATTACTTTTAACCTTTACTCCTCGTGTTTTTAAGGCCTCTTTTAATTGCCCTACATAAATTTGATGTTGGCTCAATTCTTGTCCCATAATCAGACACTGTTACTCACCTCTGGTTCCAACGCGGCAGGCTCCCGTGACGTCCGGAGGAATTTCTTCCACTTTTACTTTCAGCCGACTTTAGTGCCTTCTTCCTCACTTCTTCCCCTGTGTCCAGGTCCCTGTCCGGGCGCCAGGTGTCCCAACCTGCAGGACAGTCGAACAGACCCTGGAAGGGGGAGTGGGAATGGAGGAGACAAGAAAACACGAGAAATGGAGACAAGACAGTATCCTGATCAAGTCTCGTTTATTGAGGGCATTGGTACAGCTTATATAGGATGGTAAGAAAGAGGAAGTGCGGCAGAGCAGGCAGGGAGGAGAATAATGAGAGACCTCACCAGGCGCATGCTCGGTAGACTTAATCTTTCCTGGGCGCGGGAAGTTATCTACGTGCGCGCGGGAAAAGTTGATGATGAAGAACCAGGAAGTGTGCCATCTTGTCTCCGCAATGCAGAGCTTAAGCAACAGAGGCCGTGGCAATTTCTGGGCCTCACAGCTCCGGACAGTATGACTCCAATCTTTAAAATTTTTTAAGACTTGTTTTATGGTCCAGATTATTTCTTTTAGTGAATGTTCCATGTTTACTTGAAAAGAATGTTTCTTTCTATGATAAGACGGTTGTGTTGGTGGCACCTCCACTCTTCTTTTCTGTTTGTTGAATTGTGCAACATCTTCCAAGTGATATTCCATAGGAGTGTTTTTTCTTTTGGCTCCATCTAGGTGCTGCATTTGAAACAAAGGCATTACTTTATATTTGCCCTAAGGTCATTTGTAATTTGAAGGGGTTAGAGTTTTTAACCTGATCTGTAGAGCGAAGAGGTTGAAAGTACTTGAAATTCTTGTTCAGTTCTCACATGGTCTTGCTGCCTGAATATCTAGCTCTTTTCCATAAATATATCTTCTCAGTTCATGTAACTCTTCAATAGAAAGCTGCTGTTACATACATTGTAATATATGAAGGATGCTGGAAGGTTAAAGATTTACCTATGACAGGTTTTGCCCATGTTTTTGATACCTATAACTCAGGGTATCTCAAAGCAAGTTGTTCTCCCACTACTTCCTTTCCCTGTGCCCTGACATTCCTTTCCCAATGCTGTGAAAAATGTTCTGCTTCGCAGATGAATGGGTACTATCTGTTTTGTTTCTAAATGGCCAATTTTGAGGATAAAATGGGAAGATATAATTGCTTCTTTTATACCTATTTGTACACTCTGGTGGAAGGGAGTCCTTATATTTAGGTTCAAAATATATTACTTTCTTGGATTTCCTTCTTAACATTTTCTAACTTTGGGTCCATTTTTTTTTCATTGTCTCCTTTCCCAGGCAACTCTATTCTTGCAGAGCCATGGCAGGACATATTAAAATTCTAGTAGAAAACACTAAAGGAAAATCTGTAGAATCACTAGTGACTAAATACTGGGAAGCTATTTTCTCAGTCTTCCTCCATGTTGTGTTCTTTGTGTTCTCAAGATGATAATGTTGTTATGTATTTGAATTCTTGAAAAATGGAAAATGTTTAAGATATATGTGTATAAAGTATATGCTATATTGGGGCAATAATGGTTATTTTCATTAAAATGGTAATGAAAAAAGTGAGAAATATTTACATGTGTGTTCATAATTCAACAATACTTGCTAAATTCTTATGGTATGGTGTGATAGAGTCAAGAGTTGGATTCAGGTATATCATGTTAGTATGGCCTAGACTTTTAGCCAAGAGTTAATGACATTCTTAGGCTTTACTAAAAACTAGAGAGGTCAACAGCGTTTTCACCAAGTGAAGCTTTTAAAGGAAAAGGAAAATAATGAGAAGACTTGTTGAAACTCAGGGGACAAAACAGAATATCAATCCTGATCAAAGAGTCAGGGGAGAGTCAAGGAGCCAGAAATAAAGTATATGTTGTCCTGTGCATGCGTGTGTGTGTGTGTGTGTGTTTCTGTGTGTATAGAAGGGAAGTTAATCAGAGGGCCATTTAAAACCATTTTCTGTGTGTGTAGAAGGGAAGTAAATCAGAGTGGCATTTAAAGCCATTTTCTGGCTCAGGTTGTAGACTAAGCTCTCTATTTTGTTTTTATTGGAGCAGAATAGGACACGAATAAGATAGCTGTACTTAAATGAGTCTTCGATCAGAGCAAAAAAGCCCATGTATATTTGTTTTTCCATTTTTCATCTACTTTTGCCAATTTTGAGCAAAGTTGCAAAACACACTAACAAGGGTTTGGGAGTATCATCAATCTCATTAACTGTGGTGAAAGTATAAATTGGTAGACGATTTTAAAGAAATCTATCTATCTATCTATCTATCTATCTATCTATCTATCTATCTATCTATCTTCTATCTATCCATCTACCTACCTAACATCTACAAGAACTTTAGAATAATATCTATTCCATTTATCCCAATAATTCCAATTTTTAAAAATATATACTAAGAAAATTAGATAAAGATTTACTTATAAAGATTTTCCATGCATTGCTACTTTTAATAATTTATTTTAAAAATTGGCAAATATAACACAAATGATGAAAACTACATAAAACATATAACAATTATAAAGCAAGCATGTATACGAATATCATATAAATCAAGACAGAATGCAGCCAACACACAAAAAACCTCTTTCCTACTTGCCCCAAAGGTAACCACTATACTGAATTTTATTTTGACACCAAGCATGCATCCTTAAATAATATGGGTTTTCCCGGTTTTTAAATCTCATGTGAATGGAATAATTCTGTATATATGTGTTTGTGTCTTGCTTCTTTAACTCAATATTATATGTATAAAGTTTATACATAAATCTATAGATTATTTTTATTGTTGTGTAGTATTGTAATATGTGTATATACTACCAGTTATGAATAGGTCATCAGATATTTTTCCAATTTATTTAATATTGATGAGTGTTTATATTATTTCTTTTACCTTCCTTTTATTTATTTTATTCCTTTTATCTCCTCCCCTTCTCCTTTCCTTTCTTTGCTTCCTCCTTTCCTTTCACCTTCCCCTCTGTCTTGTCCTCTTCCTCAGTCATTCTTTCCTTCGTTTGCTATTACAAAATAAAATCAATGCTGCCATAAGTAATCTGAATATGTGTGCTGCATTCATGTGCATGCATGTCCTTAGGGTATAAATACAAGAGTAAAACTCTTGCTTGAAAGTTCATTTGCTTTCACCGTTAGCAATATTTGGTACTGTAAATGCTTATAGTTTTGCCAGTTAGATGACTGTATTAGGGTTCTCCAGAGAAGCAGGACAAATGGGACACACACACACACACACACACACACACACACACAAACACATATGTATTAAAATAAATTTTTACAATTTATTTTAATATATTACCAAATGAGGGGAAGACGAGAAAGGAAAAGAGGGAGTGATGTAGGAGGAAGAGGAGAGAGATGATAGGGAGGATGATAAAAGAATGGGGGTGAGGGAGGAGGAGAGAGAGGAGAGATAGAGATGGAGAAAGAAGTATAGGAGTATAGAGGAGAGAGGAGTATTTAGGATGTATAGTATTAGAATATGAGTGATTATATATAAACGAAAAGTTAATATATAAATTACCAATTAGTGTAATAGTAAAATATGTTATTATATTTATATATATAATATTATATATATTATTTAATAGATATAAATAAATTTATAATATTAAAATAATATATATTTAATATATTATATATTATTTAATATATTATTTAATATATTACACAATTATGAAGATTGAGAAGTCCTACAGCCTGCCATCCATAAGGTAGAGATCCAGGAAAGTTGGTGGTATACTTCCAGTCTGAGTCCAAAGGCCCGAGAACTTGGAGACCTGATGATGTAAGTACTAGTACAAGTCTGAAGGCTCTAGTACCAAGATCACTGATGGTTTAAGATCTAGCCAGGGGCAAGAGAACACGATTGTTCTAATTTAAGCAAGTAGGAAAGAGAGATAATTTTCCCTTTTGTTCTATTCAGTCTCCAATGAATTGAAAGATGCCCACCAAAATTGGTGAGAGCAATCTGTTTTACCTCCCTCTACTTATTTAAATGTTAATCTCATCCAGAAACACCCTCACAAGCACACCTAGAATGTTTAACCACATATCTGGGCACCCTATGTCCCAATCAAGTTGACACACAGCAGCTATTGTATATGGTTTTTTTTTTTTTTTTTTTTTTTGAGTCGGAGTCTCACTCTGTCGTCAGGTTGGAGTGCAGTGACATGATCTGGGCTCACTGTAACCTCCACCTTCTGGGTTCAAGCGATTCTCCTGCGTCAGCCTCCAGAGTAGCTGGGACTACAGGCGTGTGCCACTATGCCTGGCTCATTTTTTGTATTTTTAGTAGAGACAGGGTTTCACCATGTTGGCCAGGATGGTCTTGAACTCCAGACCTCGTGGTCCTCCTGCCTCGGCCTCTCAAAGTGCTGGGATTACAGGCATGAGCCACCGCACCCGGACATATATGGTATTTTCTTGTGGCTTGAATTTGAATTTCTCTGAGCAATTTTTTATGTGTATGGACCATTAAAAATCCCTCTTTTGAGAAGTGCCCATTTTCCCTTTGGGTCATGTCTTTTTTGGGTCATATGTAACTTATGCTGATAAGTTACAGTTGAGCCTTTGTCATTTACGTATCATGCAAATGTCTGCAACATGACTGAGGAAGAGAAGGAGAGGAAGGGGAAGGAAGAAGAAAAGAAGGGAAGGAGATAGAACCAAAGGAAGAGAGGAAGAAAAGGGAAAAGAGAAAAGAAAAAGAAGGAAATAAATGGGAAAAAAGTAATAAGAAGGAAAAGAAAATGTCTCTGTCATTTGTCTTGTAACTTGTTTAATGTTGTTTCTTTGATACAGAGACATTTCAAATTTGAAGGAAAACATCAATCTTTAACACCTCTTTACCACTTGGTATCATTTCGGATTAAAAATATTTCATTACTTCAAGATCATAGAGATATGCTTTTATATTATCTTTTAGAAAGTTCCTAGTTCTGCTATTGACTTTTAGATCAATAATCCACCTGGAATTCTTTTATAAGGTATAAACTATGAGTGAGTGAATTTTGTATTTTTTCCGGTTTGATTGCCAACTGATGCAGCACTTTCATTGAAAAAAATCTATTTCCTATTACTCTGCATTCATATCTTGTTGGTGAATCAATTGTCATTATATGTGTATTAGTTTTCTGATCTTTGTTCTATTGGTTTGTTATTATTTCTTATCTTAGTGCTCAATAGCTTTAATTACTTAAGTATTGATACCTAATAGTGTAAGTTCCTGCTGGAATCATTTATTTTGAGTATCTTGTGTAATTTGGCCCTTTGCATTTCCATATAAATCAATCTCAATAAAAACTTTTAATATACTTAAAATGTCCATTGGGATTTTTGGGTGGAGAATTGACATATATAGAGAGCACTGTCTATAAACAGTACATATCTCAGTTTATTTACAACTTCTCTAATGTCGCTTCTAAAATTTGTGGAACTTGCCTATTATAGGTTTTATATATTTTAATATTGTTTTCCAGTTAATAGACATATTCATACCTTTTAAAATATTTCCTTTCTTTTTTGGTTTTGTTTTGTGCATTTTGAAATAAAATTATCTTTTACAGTAATTTTGCATCTACCAATCTTACTAAACTCCTTATTAGTTATAAATTTTTGCCAATAATTTTTGAATTTTTAACATGTTCAAAGACATATTCTGAGAATAATTGAAATTTTTTCTTCTTTCTTTTTTTCACATATTTTATTCATTCTTTTCCCATAGTACTGTGGAAGAATTCTACGAATGGAAGTAATGATAAGGGGCATTCTTATCTTGTTCTACATATCAAAGGGATAAAATATTTTGATGTTTTACTATTAATTAGCATGTTCCTGGTAGTTCATTTTGTATAACCTGTTTATCATATTAAAGAAATTTCCTTCTACTCCGGGCATGCTTAGAGTTTATATAATAAATACATATTTTCTCTCTTTATGTGTGTGTATGTGTGTGTACATTTTTTGAATTGTATTACTTTTTCTATAGTTATTGAGAGGATTAAAAGAATTTTTAAATCTATTAAATCAGTGATTATGTTGATTATTTTTGATTAAACCAAACTTATCTTCCTATAATAAATCTAGCTATTCAATTAGATTTTTGTATGTCACTCAATGCAGCTTGCTAATATTTCATTTAGAACTTTTGCATGTGTTAATGAGTGAAATTGGTCTGTACCTTTCCATTTTTTATTGTCATTTTCAGAACATTGGTATCAAGGTTGTGTCAACTCCATAAAATCATATATATGTGTATTTACAGATTATGTATTATAAGTATATATAAAAATATATACATAAGTATATATAATAACTTCTTCTTGTATATCTTACCAGTATTTCTCTAGAATTAGAATCGTTTCCTTTTTGAAACATTTACTGATTAATACATCTGGCTTTGAGGTAATCATTGTGCAAAGAGTTTTCTTACCAATTCATTTCATTTAATGTTTATAATACTAGCCAGGTTTTCTAGTTCTTCTATAGTTCCAGTAAGTTATATTTTCACAAAGAATTAGACATTTAGCATTTTCAGAATTATCATGAAGCTGTTCATGAAATTTGGTTATCTGTTAAATGTCTTTATTTTTTCTCTCTCTGTTCTTACCCCATTTCTCTTTATTATTCTTTCTCCCTCTTGCTCTTTCTCTTTGTTTTTTTTTTCAAGTTAACATTGTTAGCCTTTTCATAAACCCCTGTTTTCTTTCAATGATTCCTTTTGTTGTAATTTTTTTTTTTCTATTTTGTTTCTTCTACTTTCTTTGGGTTTATTTTGCAATTCATTTTTTAACCTTTTGGGTAAATGTTTAGCTTAAGCATTTTCAGTCTTCTTTCTACTAATGCATAAATAAAGTTCGCGAAGTTTCATGCTTTCATGCTTTGGCTGGATTCTACAAGTGTGTTATGTACTATTTTTGTTACCATTTGTGTGAATATATTTAATTATCAGTCTAATTTCTTCTGTAACACATGATTTATTTAGATTTAATTTTTATTTCTAAAAATATATTGAATTTAAAATAATTTTATTATTACAAATTTGTGGTGAGAATATACTATACATTAAAACTTTAGACATTTTATGAGGTATGATTTATTTACACCTATAATACTTAACATTTTTCTTATTATTATTACACTTTAAGTTCTAGGGTACATGTGCACAACGTGCAGATTTGTTACATAGGTATACATGTGCCATGTTGGTTTGCTGCACTCATCAACTCATCATTTACATTAGGTATTTCTCCTAATGCTATCCCTCCCACAGCCCCCCACCCCACAACAGGCCCCGGTGTGTGATGTTCCCCTTCCTATGTCCATGTGTTCTCATTGTTTAACTCCCACTTATGAGTGAGAACATGCAGTGTTTGGTTTTCTGTCTTTGTGATATTTTGTTGAGAATGATGGTTTCTAACTTAATCCATGTCCATGCAAAGGACATGAACTCATTCTTTTTTATGACTGCATAGTATTCCATGGTATATATGGGCTACATTTTCTTTATCCAGTCTATTATTGATGGACATTTGTGTTGGTTCTTTGCTATTGTGAATACACCCACAATAAACATACATGTGCACGTGTCTTTATAGTGGCATGACTTATAATCCTTTGGGTATATACTCAGTAATGGAATCGCTGGGTCAAATGGTATTTCTAGTTTTAGATCCTTGAGGAATCACCATACCGTCTTCCACAATGGTTGAACTAATTTACAATCCCACCAACAGTGTAAAAGCCTGCCTATTTATCCATATCCTCTCCAGCATCTGTTGTTTCCTGACTTTTTAATAATCACCCTTCTAACTGGTGTGAGATAGTATCTCATTGTGGTTTTGATTTGTATTTCTCTGATGACCAGTGATGATGAGCATTTTTTTCATATGTCTGTTGGCTGCATAAATGTCTTCTTTTGTGAAGTGTCTGTTCATATCATTTGCCCATTTTTTGTTGGGGTTTTTTTTCTCTTGTAAATTTGTTTAAGTTCTTTGTGGATTCTGGAGATCAGCCCTTTGTCAGATGGATAGATTGCAAAAATTTTCCCCCATTCTGTAGGTTGCCTGTTCACTCTGCTGATAGTTTCTTTTGCTGTGCAGAAGCTCTTTAATTTAATTGCATCCCATTTGTCTATTTTGGTTTTTGTTGCCCTTGCTTTTGGTGTTTTGGTTATGAAGTCTTTACCCATGCCTGTGTCCTGAATGACATTGCCTAGGTTTTCTTCTAGGGTTTTTATGGTGTTAGGTCTTACATTTAGGTTTTTAATCCATCTTGAGTTAATTTTTGTGTAAGGTTTGAGGAAGGGATCCAGTTTCAGCTTTCTACATATGACTAGCCAGTTTTCCCAGCACCATTTATTAAATAGGGAATCATTTCCCCACTTCTTGTTTTTGTCAGGTTTGTCAAAGATTAGATCATTGTAGATGTGTGGTGTTATTTCTGCGGCCTCTGTTCTGTTCCATTGGCCTATATCTCTGTTTTGGTACCAGTACCATGCTGTTTTGGTTACTGCAGCCTTGTATATAGTTTGAAGTCAGGTAGCATGATGCCTCCAGCTTTGTTCTTTTTGCTTAGAATTGTCTTGGCTATGCAGGCTCTTTTTTGGTTTCATCTGAAATTTAAAGTAGTTTTTTTCCAATTCTGTGAAGAAAGTCAGTGGTAGCCTGATGGAAAGACAATTGAATCTATAAATAACCTTGGGCAGTATGGCCATTTTCACTAATTGATTCTTCCTATCCATGAGCATGGAGTGTTCTTCCATTTGTTTATGTCCTCTTTTATTTCATTGAGCAGTGTTTTCTAGTTCTTTTTGAAGAGGTCCTTCACATCTCTCGTAGGTTGGATTCCTAGGTGTTTTATTCTCTTTGTAGTCATTGTGAATGGGAGTTCACTCATGAATTGGCTCTCTGTTTGTCTGTTCTTGATGTATAGAAATGCTTGTGATTTTTGCACATTGATTTTGTATCCTGAGACTTTGCTGAAGTTGCTTATCAGCTTAAGGAGATTTTGGGATGAGATGCTGGGGTTTTCTAAATAGATAATCATGTCATCTGCAAACAGATTCAATTTGACTTTGTCTCTTCCTATTTGAATACCCTTTATTTCTTTCTCTTGCCTGATTGCCCTGGACAGAACTTCCAATACTATGTTGAATAGGAGTGGTGAGAGAGGGCATCCTTGTTGTGTGCCTATTTTCAAAGGGAATGCTTCCAGCTTTTTCTCATTCAGTATGATATTGGTTGTGGGTTTGTCATAAATAGCTCTTATTATTTTGAGATATGTTTCATCAATACCTAGTTTATTGAGAGTTTTTGGTGGTGTTGAATTTTATTGAAGGTCTTTTATGCATCTATTGAGATAATCATGTGATTTTTGTGATTGGTTCTGTTTATGCGATGGATTACATTTATTGATCTGCATATGTTGAACCTGTCTTGCATCCCAGGAATGAAGTCGTCTTGGTCATGGTGGATAAGCTTTTTGATGTGCTGCTGGATTCAATTTGCAAGTATTTTATTGAGGATTTTCGCATCAATGTTCATCAGGGATATTGGCTTAAATTCTCTTTTTTTGTGTGTGTGTCTCTGCCAGGCTTTGGTATCGGGATTATGCTGGCCTCATAAAATGAGTTGAGGAGGATTTCTTTTTCTATTGATTTGAATAGTTTCAGAAGGAATGGTACCAGCTCCTCTTTGTACCTCTGGCAGAATTTGGCTTTGAATCTGTCTGGTCCTGGACTTTTTTTGGTTAGTAGGCTATTAATTATTGACTCAATTTCAGAATCTGTTATTCGTCTATTCAGAGATTCAGCTTCTTCATGGTTTAGTCTTGGGAGGGTGTATGTGTCCAGGAATTTATCTCTTCTTCTATATTTTCTAGTTTATTTGCATAGCGGTGTTTATAGTATTCTCTGATGGTAGTTTGTATTTCTGTGGGATCAGTGATGATACCCCCTTTATCTCTGATATCTTTTCTTCTGCTTGATTGAATCGGCTATTGAAGCTTGTGTTTGCTTCACAAAGTTCTCATACTATGGTTTCCAGCTCCATCAGGTCATTTAAGCACTTCTCTACACTGGTTATTCTAGTTAGCCATTCATCTAACCTTTTTTCAAGGTTGTTAGCTTCCTTTCAATGGGTTAGAACATGCTCCTTTAGCTCGGAGAAGTTTGTTATTATGAACTTCTGAAGCCTGCTTCTGTCAGCTCGTCAAAGTCATTCTCCATCCAGTTTTGTTCCCTTGCTGGTGACGAGTTGTGTTCCTTTGGAGAAGAAGAGACACTCTGTTTTTTTGGAATTTTCAACCTTTCTGCTCTGGTTTCTCTCCATCTTTGTGGTTTTATCTACCTTTGGTCTTCGATGCTGGTGACCTAAGGATGGGGTTTTGGTGTGGATGACCTTTTTGTCGATGTCGATGCTATTCCTTTCTGTTTGTTAGTTTCCCTTCTAACAGACAGGCCCCTCAGCAGCAGGTCTGTTTGAGTTTGCTGGAGGCCCACTCCAGAGCCTGTTTTCCTGGGTATCATCAGCAGAGGCTGCAGAACAGCAAATATTGCTGCCTGATCCTTCCTCTGGAAGCTTCTTCCCAGAGGGCCACTTGCCTGTAGTAGGTGTCTGTTGGCCCCTACTGGGAGGTGTCTCCCAGTCAGGCTACACAAGGCCCAGGGACCCACTTGATGAGGCCAGTCTGCCCGTTATCAGAGCTTGAATGCCGTGCTGGGAGAATGACTGCTCTCTTCAGAACTGTCAGGCAGGGACATTTAAGTCTGCAGAAGCTGTCTGCTGCCTTTTTTTCAGATATGCCCTGCCCCCAGAGGTGGAATCTAGAGGGCAGTAGGCATTGCTAAGCTGCTGTGGGCTCCACCTAGTTCGAGCTTCCCTGCCACTTTGTTTATTCTGTTAGCATAGAACCACCTACTTAAGCCTCAGCAATGGTGTATGTCCCTCCCACTGCCAAGCTCTAGAATCCCAGGTTGATTTCAGACTGCTGCACTAGCATTTGGATTCTCCCTCTTATTTAACAGTCTTTGTCTTCTAAGTGGAACATTATTCATCTGTATCTAATATAATTACTATTTGGGTTTGAAGCTACTATCTTGTACTTTTGATTGATCACTTGTCTACTATATATCTCTCTCCTTCTTTTAGGATTCATTGAGCACTTTTTTCATTTCATTTATTTTCCCTCAACTACTTTGGAAGAGCGCGCGCGCACACACACACACACACACACACACACTAGTGGTGACTCAAGAAAATACAATGTGCATCCTTAACCTATTAAAGACTAAGCTTAAATAATATTTTACCCTTCTTCTGAAAATTACCATGGACCTTAGGATACTTTAACTCTAACCAATATTAATTCATAAGCTGTTGTCACAGTATATGTATACTTTAATTATTGTTTTTAAAAAGACTACATAAGGGATTATTAATCATTAGATGTACCTAGGCATTTTCTATTTTCTTTGCTCTACATTCTGTTTTGCATCTCAGACTATCTTCTATATTGGAATATTTTTCTTCTGACAGTAAAATACCCTTTAATGCAGGACTATTTGTGGTGAACATTCTCAATTTTTGTTCATTAAACATTAATATTCAGGTTTCATTTCTGTAAGGTAATTTTGCTGGATATAAAACTTGAGGTTAGCAGGGATTTTTAGTCCATAAAAAATGTCATTCCATTCTTCTAGTCATGTTGTATTGTGATGTGTTTAAATACATCACAATATAACATTGTGTATTGTGTATTGTGTGTGATGTTTAAAAAAATATTTTGCTAGGAATTCGTTGGATTTCTTTAATCTTTTACTTGGAGTCTGTGGTAGGCAGCATTCTTAAAAAGGACCCCTCTTGCTTCCAGGTTCCATACCCTAATCTCCAGAACCTGTGAATATGATGAAATATTATTCCTAAAAAGTATGTTAATGCATAGTTGACTTTATAATAGAAACATTATCTGTGAGGCTTATCTAATCACATGAACTATTAAAAGCAAAGTATGTTTTCTGTCTGGTGGTAAAGGGGGAAATCAGAGAAATTTGAAGTGTTCAGAAGGACTCAATACAGTCATAGCTGCTTTGAAGATGGAGGATGCTACATGAGAAGAATATGGATATATGCGGGAGCTTAGGTTAGCCAGTCAGCAAGGAGCCTTAGACTTCAGTCACAATGAAAAAGTAGTAATTAAAATTGTACGTAGTCTATAGTCCCAATGCTGTTGAAACTGAAATGTGTATAAAAAGAATGAAAATAATGTATTTTCATAGTTTAATGGTATATCTATGTGTTCTTATAGATATTTTTTCTTTTTATGTTTTCCTGAATTTTTAAAGTTTTATACGATAAAAAATAAGTTATTTAGAAATTAGTACTATCTGAAACTTGAAAGGATGATGATTTGAACTTAATTTTAGTTAGCCAAGAATTAAATCTGTTTTATCCACAGTGAGAAAGAACTTGAAATTCAATTTCATCCAAAAAATGAGTTTTATGTTTCCTCTAGCCTTATAGTAGTCGATATCATATATTGATGTCTTATGAAGTTGATACTTGATATGTGATTCACATACGCTATCTCATTTAACTCCCGCAAACAAATTTATGAGGAAGCTAATGTTCTCTATTCACATTTTTCACATGAACAGATAAAGAGTTGGCAAAGTCCTACAGCTATTTAGTGGGAGAGCTGGGATTTTAACCTGAGTTATTTATTATAAGTGGATTATAGGCTGAATCATTAATATTTATCTTAATATTTTCAAGAGATAAAAACAATAGGAGAAATACTCTTTTAAGCATAAATATCACTTCTGTAAAAGTATTTCTTTTATTTTACTTTTCATTCTCAGTTGTGATTCTAGTAACCAGAGATTCCTTTGGATTGAATAATACAAAGATCTCAGTTTCTGTAGACATAGCAGACTCTCCAAAAATACCATGAGACTAAACTCTATTAAATAAAATAAACTGTTGTTTCTTGACAAGATTACACTAGATGTTCTCTTCCAAGATAGATAGAAGTAATTGGGATCATATATAATACAATCAATTAGAGAGAGCCCCATCTTTAATTACAATAGTCATATTCTATGTATAGTGAATAATTCAGAGTTTTAAGAATAATTATATAAGCCATCAATCAAGTATATATCTAGCCTTAAATACAAATTAACCATTATGATAAAGTGTTGCTTTACAAACCTTCTCCACTCAGTAGTGCAGAGATTTAATATGCTTCTATTTGAATAACAAAGCAAAGCACAGCTGAGCAGGGATAAATAGTTCAATACATAATTTCATCCACATCTGCATCTTTAAACATTTTCTATCCCATTTAGAATGCATACCTCTGGTGTGTGCAAAGTGTTTTTTTCTTAAATACAAAATAAGTAGCACATGCTGTTGGAACCTTGCCTTAATCCTTTTAGCATCTTGGCATTATAGTACTTTACAAGCAGAGCTCTAACTGCCTAATAACTTTCTGTGGCTTCTAGAGTCTCCTCTACTCACTAGCAAATCAGGCCCAAAGTTCTAGAGATTTAATAATTCCCAGAAATATCCTTTAATGTATAAGTGATGGAAAATGTTTAATATTTCAGCTCTTTTGACCACTGATTACTATATTTCAGAGCTGCTTGCTCCACATTGGATCTCAGAATCTGTCTTAGTCTGTATTCTGCTGCTATAACAGAATGCCCAAGATTGAATAATTTATACTGAACAGAAATGTATTGATTCATAGTTCTGAAGGCTTGGAAATCTAATATCAAGGTGCCAGCATTTGACAAAGGGCCTGTTCTTGCTAAATCACAATATGGTGGAAGGTATCACATGGTGGAAGAGCAAAGAGATGGCAAGAGAGAGAGCGAGAGTGTGCAAACCCATTTCTGTGATAACCAATCTATTCCCATGATAATAGCATTAGTATATTTGTGAGGGTAGAGCCCTCATGATCTAAACACATTTTAAAAGTCCCACCTCTCAATACCATCACAATGGCAATTAAATTTCAACATGAGTTTTGAAGGTGACAAACCTTCAAACCATAGCACAGTCCTTCAGGGGGATTAAACGACAGTGGCTCCCTCAGTGGTAACTGACTTGATAACAGCCACTTTGTTGCCTTTCTTTCCTTATCTCTAGTTCCCATTGCTACTAGTGCTTCCTGAAGCCCATTCCAAAATAAACTATTTGCACCAGAATCCTTGTTTCAGAATCTACTATGGCAAAATCCAAACTAAGATATTTTGTTATAGAAGGGGTTCAAGGTAGCAGATACTTAGAATGGGAGTTTAGAATTAAATACTTGCAAGCCAAATGACAAAAAGGAACCTAAGGTTAGTGAAAGAAATGGTGATGAATCATGTGGTTAAAACACCAAAATTACTAATTAGAGTGGTGACTATTACTGAACTGCTCACCTATAGTGAGTTGAGATGGAGTACAGGAGAAAGGAGATAAATTGGCTTGTGCAGTATATTCAGTATTTGAGTGACGTGGGGCCCTGTGACTAAGGACTGTGGAATTGATTGACTCTTGTTAGGTGTCATCAATGTTTGAGGAAAGAAAATGGCAAGCTCAAGTCAGACAGTTTACTTGGGGCCTGACATCCCTTGTAGCTGAAGAGCAGACTGTGCTGAAGATCTTTGATTGATATCATGGTCGAATTACAAAGAAAGGTGAATTCATAGTCCTGCCAAATCCCTATATAAAGTCAAGAGGCATGTAAGTAGGACTAGGGCCTTGTGACCTGAGATGTCATTAGTGGATGAGCTTATAGTGGACACTATAATTTGTCAGAGAAGGTTTTAGCAGTCAGAGAAATTCCTCTTGCTAGAGATTAATAGCCTTCTCTTGCCTGAAGACCATGCAAAGTCCACACCTGAGGCAGATGCACTGCGAAGTGATGCTGTAAACAGTCAGTGAGGACCTAAGGGCTGCCAACAACCATGTGGGTGAGCTTGGAAGTAGATCCTTTGGTCCCAATTCAATTACTTTCTATTACCAAATTCTCCTGCATTGACCACTTGAAATTTTCCAGTTTTCAATGGCATTTTGTTTGAAAGCATGACAAAAAGTTATTTTAGTTAGATAACTGTTTCTTAAAGGTAGCTATAGTTGAATGTTATCACTTATTTGTATTTTAGTGTGACTTTCTGCATCTATGGCCAATGTCTTGACTGCAATATCCTGAAAGACCTTGAGCTAGAACTACCTAGTTAAGCTGCTCCTAGATTTCTGGCATGGTAACCATGAGATAATAAGGGTTGGTTGTTTTAAGCCCCCAGGATTGAAGTTGATATTTTACGCAGCAATAGATAACAAGTACAGTGATTGAGCAAAATGTTGCATTGGAAAAATTGTAATCCATTGACCAATTTCCAGACCAAAGTCAGTTCTGTGATACAAAGCCCACCACTTGAAGAGAAAGCCAGTTCTTCCGTAGCAGCACAGCAGGATTCCTCAATTTTTCTGTATTTAGGGATATTTACTGGAGAAAGGGAAATATTTAGATTTTTAAAGAGCTGGTGAGTTTAGGGTCCGAATTCACACCTGTAGATTCCAAATGCCATCATGAAACCCTTGTAAGAGTGAGGTAGTATGAGGGCCCTGTGATAAAGATCCAAGTCTGTTTCACAGTGCACCCAATATGGGTCTATGGCCTCCTGCTATCGTCATTTTATTATCACCTGAGGGCCTAATTAAGATGGATATACTTAGCAGATGGGAAGAACACATGCATTATTTACCTGATCTGTGGAGTAAGAACCATAATTATAGGAAAGACCAACTGGAAGCTCCTGAAAATGTCTCACCCCAAATGAAAGTAGCATGTCATAAACAATACTGAGTGCATGGTGAGTGGAATGGCAGGGATTAGTGGCAGTCTCAATGATCTCATGGATGCAGAGCTGATGGTCTTTATCATATGTCTTCTTAGTGAACCAGTATAGTCTCTGAAAAAAATGGATCCAGATAACTTATGGCAGATGATGGTGGACTATTATAAACTTAACCAACTGATAACCACAATTATAGCTGTTATTTAAAATATGATTATTTACTAGACAAATCAATGCAGACTCTGCCATGTATATGCACTTATTTATCCTGAAAATGCATGCTTTTAAAACCCATAAACATTCATTTTAGAATCAGTTCACATTCACTGAGAATGAACAGCCGTACATATTTATAATCTTGCTTCAGACTGTGTTAATTCTCTAGTTCTCTGTTACAGCATGGTCTGAAGAGACCTTGGTTATAGAGAAATTGTATAGGGTATTTTACTGGTCCAGTATATTAGTGACATTATGTTAATCAGATCTGGTGACCAGGAACTTGCAAGTAATCTGGGTATTTGTTCACAATGTTGGAGAAAAATCCAATAAAAATTAAGGGCCCTGCCCCTCTGAGTAAGGTTTATGAGATTAGATGATCTGGGTCATGCTGAGACATATCCTCTAATGTAAAGGTTGAAACATTACATTTTGCATTTCCTGTTACTAAGAAAGAGATGTCATATTTGGTAGCTCTCTGAATTTGGAAGAAAGCACATACCACTTTGGTTATACTGATCCATCTTATTTATTGAGTTACTCAGAAAATTGCTAGTTTTGAGTGAGGTTCAGAACAGAAGTTTTTATAGCAGGTTTAAGCTGCAACATTGTTTGGATCATATGATGTGGCAGGAGCTATGTGGAGTTTCTCTAAGCCCCAATGTAAGAGTCATAGAACCCTTCTTTCAGACTTTTGACTACCAGCCAAGCCATTGATCACTGCCATGAGTTCATGGCTATCTTTAACTCAACCACTTATCCCTCTGCATGATGACAAACATACTGCTGGTATCCATTGTATATAAGGATACTATGGGGAATCTCTTCCAGCTTCAGTAAGAAAGTCATAGTACTCACTCCTTAGGTTCTGGAGCAAGGCCATCCAATTTGCAGCAGAGAAAAATATTCAGAGCTTGAAAAACAACTTCTATAATGCCATTGTTCCCTGACCTTAGGGCAGGAAGCTCCTGACCATGGAACATTAAGTAATTATGCAACCAGAAGTGCCCATCACAAGGGAAATACATTATATCCACCAAATCATAATATCAGGAAGCAACGACAACAATCCATTGTACAGTGGAAATGGTATATTCAGGATGGGGCTCAAGAGGGTCTGAAGTCCATAAACAAGTGACACAACAGGGGACCAGAGCCCCATGTTACATGTCCCTGTTGCACCAATGCCTTTTCTTTCACTTACAGCTTTGGCCTTGTTAGGGGATACCTGAAACTAAATGATAGATAAAGAATCAAAACAAAGCAAAACAAAACAAAACACCCAAGCCTATATCTCTCAGATGGGTTGGCTATGTTGATGAAAGTCAGAAATGGACTTCTGCCACATTCTAGCCCAAATCAAAAGTGGCTCTGAAAGACAGTAGAGAATACATTCCTCCAAGTGGGCAGACCTTAAAGCAGTACACCTGGTAATAAACTTTATGCAAATGGCGAAGAAGTTGGGTTAATGAGATACATGAGCACATTGGCAGTGATGAATAGCTGGGCTGGTTGGTGGTCAAAGGTTTGGAAGAAGCAGCATTGAAAGATGGGGATCAGTCTGAAGAAAAAGCATGTGGAAGAACTTGCAGGAATGTGTCTCTGATTAATGCTTACAAAAGTATCAACCACAGAATAGCCACCTGGATAAAATGACTCAGCCAGCGGTTATCAGCCAGACTCGTTTTTCATTTATTTAAATGATAGTATAGAGACTCACACAAGGAGTAGCAGAAATGGAGGTTATGCATGGTCTCAAAGGCATGAAATGTTTCTCACCAAGCCTAATATAGCTACTGTTACTCCTGAGTGTTTAACCTGTCAGCAGCAGAGACGTGTAAGCAGACTTACACTATGCTCTCAATTTAGTCTTCTCTGAAGAGACCAACAAACCACCTGTCCTCACATTGATAGCATTATATATTTTTTCATCCTAGAAGGACAGCAATTGTCCTCACTGGGATTAATATTCTAATTAGGCTGGCCTTTCGTACCATACTGCCTTCACCATCACCAATATCTGAGGTTTCAGTGTGTTTGACTTATTATCACTTATTATCACAGCATCACATATATTATCTTACGTCAAATGATCCATTTTATAGCAAATAAACTATAACAATGGCATATGTTCAAGAGCTCCCTTGATCTCACCAGTTACAGCACCTAAATTCTTCCAGGCTAATAAAATGTTGCTTAGAGCCATTGGGAATTATATGCTCTTTCCCTGATAGGTAAAATATATGCATCTAGGAACCAAAAAGTGAAAGTTGGAGTGCCTTCTCCATTGTTACTCCTCATGGCCCACTTGGTAAATTTGTGCTGGACTGGAGGCCTTGTTTTCAAAGGAGGTTATGCTTCTAAAGTTTCTCTAAATCTAAGCTAACCACTGCCCAGTTCTTTAAGGGTTGTCACGCCAGTAGACAAGTAGGTGAAGAAAAAGTTTCTATACTATTATAAGTGGTATAATTATACAGTAGTAAATACATACCATGAGTACCATGAGGAAATATTGTTGCTACATATTACATGATGTGGGCAGAGAGGGATATGTGTAGAACCTAGAGATGCATTAGGTCATAGGTCACATCTTAGTGCTTCCATGATCATTGATAACTGTGAATAGGCAATTATAGCCATCATAACCTAACAGGATACCTGCAGTGCAGACTCCTCTGCCTGGATTATCCCAACAGACAAGCAATTTAGTTTGGCAGAAATGTTGGTTGAAAGTGAAAGGAAACTAGAATGGGTAATAGAGAAGAGAGATGATGAATATCAGTTGTGGTCTCAAGATCAACTGCAATAGCCAGGACTAACCTCCCTCCACCACTTATTTTTTCCAAAATTGTATCCAGTTACCATTTTGAAGAGGCTTTGCCAGGATGGATGGAGTGAACTTGACTTGGGGCACAGGTAGATCTGAAGAAATAGTTGACTATAACAGGTGTTGTCTGTGCTCCTCCCATATCATTGCAGTGTAAAATGGCCTGTGGCTTTTAACTGGGTGAGGGTTTTCTCTTACACCACAACTTGCCTTGTACAGCAGCTTGAAGTACTGGAGAATTCACATACCCCAAGGGATCCCTCAACTAAGGGTGATGGAAGTTTGTACATAAATATCTCAGCTTTATCCCCCCTCAAGTGGATTGAATCTGTGGAACTTGTTTTACATTCAATCTGCAACATGATCAATCACCAGTTACTGATAGTGGTAAACTGACTTAACAACATTTTCTTCATTGGCTGTCCTCAAATTCCTATCTCAGTTCTCCATAACCTGACTGGCATTTCCTTAGCTCACCTCCCTAATAAATAAACTTTTTCCACTTGAATTATCAACTCACGGTCTGCTTCTGGGAAACACAAATGAAAAAAAGCATGCATTGCCCCTTTTGGCTTTGAGCTTTACCTCACCAGTGCAAAAATATTCAGCAGCCAGATCAGGGAATCTGACTGCTGAATATTTCCTTTGCAAGGGTTTTACAGTTTACAAAAGCTGCAATAGCAAGGAGCTTTTGTAAACTATAAAATCCCATGGATTACATGAAGTAATGTAAAGGCCAGCATTTCATTCTTGAGGATATCTAATCCCCTTTGGACTACCAGGATGTACAGGGCTACTTGCTTCAAATTCCAGTAGTTTGAGAGTCTTAGGCTTGTTATGAATAATACTTATTGAGTGTTTAATATATTCCGGGAACTGTTCCAAGTGCTTTACATATATTGGTTAACTTATTGTGAAGTAATATAAAGTATCTATGGTGTGAAATTAGTTTTCTTGATGCTGAATCCATGATCATACCACTGGTCTTCTCCTATTTACTCATATCTACTTCTTCTAATATACATGCCTGAGGGACCAGATGAATAAGCTCTGCACAAGATAAGAGTAAATAAGTCATTAGCAACTGTCATTCAACTTTGTAATACATGTTTAGGTTCTTCAGATGATTTTTCAGATATCTTCATACAGCAAAGTTGCTAGATAAGTAGACTTACGGAAACACGTGTATATTTCATATGAATTGCAATGCCTATTTAATTAATTTGCCTCTTCCTGTTTCTGTTTTCATATTCCCTCTCGATGATGTTAGAGCTAATTCTAATCTTTTAATTTTGTGAGTTATAGTCTCAATTTAAATCAAATGCTTTGGGCATAGGTATATAAATTCATGCTCAAATTTACTTGATGTATTTATTATTGTTGTGTACTCCACAACTTAGGGTAATTAAAGGGGTATATATTTAGTGAAAGAGCAGAATTTGAAACTGTAAACCAAAAACTGTTAATATGATTTAGTTGTTTAAAAGAGTGAATCATTTAGAGGCATATATTTGAAGTGATTATCTGAAATATAAACCTTTAACCAGATTTTAAAATATTATATTTTAAATTTATAACATTACTTTGAAATGTGACTTTATAAAAATAAATAAATAAATAGATAGATAAATAAATAATGGTATTCCCAGTTCCTTTCTCATTGAAGACAGATGGACTTTAGGTAGACTTATTAACTAAATTATATATAAGTTATGATTACATACTTTCCCTTCTTGCAGCCATAACCCTTCTAATTTTTTCTTTATTAGTCAAAATTTTGACATATTTCATGTAATATGTTTGCTGTTTGATGTATGGTGCTATGAAAATTTGTCATCTGACTATTTAAATATTTACTTCAGTGAGGTATGATAGAATTAGGACACTTCATTGAGAAAGGCACTATTTAGAAGAGAATATATTAAAACAGTGTAGTATTTTAGCAGGAGAACTACATCATTAGCTTCATATTTATGCATATTCTTCTGTATTCCTTCTGAAGAGAGTCAGCAGCTTGAGATTTGGTCCAACAGCTACTGACAAGGGAGCTTTCTGCAAGGATAAAAGCTTTGAGAATCACTACAAATAAAGCATCTTGTTTTCCATTAAGTTACATTCAAATATCCATGCACTGTACCCTGTAATTAAGTCAAATATAAATTTTAATCACTGCATCCTTAGTACATAATTTCTGTAATGCAATTGCAGCAGTATAATATGGAGCAGCTAAAATATCCTTGTTAAATGGAATTTTAACTGCGCGAAATTGAGATACAAAGAAAATCATCATACCTGCACTTAAGCTGAGAGATTTATGTTTAGGAAAGTAGGGGAAGAGAGACTGGTTTAATTCACAAATTATTGTCCCTGCTGGTGTACATCTATGATTTTGAAATAAGAATACTGACAATGCTTTGATTTTAGAGAGTATCTGAGAGTATCTTTAGAGAGTATCTACATCTATGATTTTGAAATAAGAATACTGACTATGCTTTGATTTTAGAGAGTATCCGAAGAAGTTCCTTAAAGATAGGACTCCTATTCTATTAGTTAATAAACTGATCCTATAATTAAGTTTGAATGCTATTATCTTAACAGATAGCAACGCTAATTTTGGGGAAGAAAACTATCTTCCTTTTGCTAGCTTTCCAAGAAAGGAGTTTGAATGTGGGAGAAAAGCTTTATTATTTAAAATACAACTTGCAGCTCTTCAATTAGAAGCAATTTCAAATGTCAGATTTAAAGTCTATACAACATCTCACATAAATGTAGCAATTGCCTTGTACATCATTCAGCAATAGTTTAGCTCTGTTTAAGACTGGAAGAAAATATTTTGAGTAGAAATAAAAATGATGAAATAACTACTAGATGTCATCATATTTTCTCATGTTGACACATTAGCATATTAGGAAAAAAAGTCTGGTCATATATGGATATTGCCAGGCTTAAAACTCTTGCTCCTTTCTTCAGTGAGCTGGCTCAACATTCATACTGGCATTACTCCAAGAAATGGAAGTCATCTGAGATGTCATTATGTAGTTAGAGTTCTAGAGCCTTGATAGAATATTTACAATTAAAAAATACAAAGTTTTGAAAATCCATGAATAATTCATCTGACCGTTTACACAAAACATTCAGCTGAAATATTCCAGTGTTGCATATACAAATGCATGACTAAGCTACTCTTTTTCTTTATGATGACAGGGAAATAGTTTGCTGGGCACACCCTTCTTTTCAAGGGTGCAAATCCTTTTAGAATCCAATTTTGAAACCGCCATTTAGATTAGGTTCATGTTCATAGCTTTTGAATTATTGATTACTTGAAGGCCAGGGCATCCCAATCTGTGTCACAGATGCATAATTTATCATGATATTTAAAAGCGTGTGTATCTTAAAGGCTTCTGGAACTTTATTTCAATGCCTAATGACAACACATCTGGAACTTTTTATGTTTTCAAAGTCTTGGCAAAAAGACAGGGCCTTCTGGTGCTGTGGCCTTACGTGACAGCTCAGTACCTTTTAATGTCCCCTTTCTGTCTTTGAATTTTATACTTTTCCTTTCTGATTTGGTTCTTCCCCCCACCCCCAGTCCTTCACATCACTAACTCTTTCTTTGGTCTTTGTATATTTTTTAAGACTCTATTTCACAGGCCCCTCCATGGTGCCCCCATGTTTTCTTTGCATCTCTCTTCTTTATGTTCTTCTTTTGTGCATTCTGCCTTTTTTGATTTCTGCTGCTTGAGAAAACCCTTTCAGACATTTTCCTATTTATTGTGTTATTTTTCTTTGTAAGAAGATCCTAGTTAATTTATTACTGGTCTGAATTTTGTCTCAGAGGCCTCTAATATTTGCCGCACCATAGTGAAGAAAAGGGGTGGATAATGGCAAACTTCCTTTAACTTCTGTTGTTAGAATGATAAAAGTTGAGTGGGGTGATTTCAAAGCTGGGGGTGATTCAAGCCTTCCTCTTCTCCAGAGGTCAAATCAGCCACCACCACAATGAGACTGCCACCTTCCCACTTCCTTGCTCTTAACCCCAACAATGACAATCGGCACTCAGTCACAAACTGACAGAAATTCCAACTTGCAGAGTCGGAAAAGAAAAAGGGGCCAAGGATTGCTGGTGAGACGGAAGAAGCTTGAAGTGCAGACACATGCATAAAGGAAAACTGTTGGATAAAAACACCCCATTTTCCCATTTTAAATGCCTTTTCAGTTTTTGTCTCAATTATTTTTAATCTTTCTTCTAAAGTAAGATTTGAGTAATCTTTTTTAGAATATAATCTTTGTTGGTCCCTGAATTAAGTCAGATTATTACGAAGAGTTATTATTTTATGTATGGGATACAAATCAGAATTTACGTTTATGTTTCCTTGTTCTTTTTGAGGAATGTGACTGCTGCCTAGAATAAAAGATTCTCATAACAGGGTAGTGTTCACAGAGATACATGTAATGGCATATTGAGGACTTTCTTCATTTTTTTAAATGTAGAATTAAATACACTTATTATGAAGACATCTTAGGAGATATATTGAGAAATAAGATTTAAAATTTGATTCAACATTTCTGCATACTTTATGTAACCTGCCTGTGAAAGAACCCTAGGGGTTGGTGAACATGATGACATACTAGCAATGTGATACTGATTATTAAAATTTCTATATGTGGTTGTTTTCTTTCAGAAGATCCAATTTGATCCTTGTTGTTTCAAAATCCATCTAATGCAGGTTTTCTCCTAACAGAAAAAGGCTATCTACAGGCAGGATATCCCATTTTGTTATCCTATTAAGTGACGTTTAGACTTCCAGAGTTTGTCTTCTTTACTACTTGATACTGACATCTTACTGCTCTTCACATGTAAGCCAAAGGACAGAGTTTTCTTCTATATTAATGCAAAGGTTCTTTAGGATCCATGCACACAGGCTTTATTTCACACCTTTGAACTAAGGTGCCTGGGATGTCTTTCAGTCCTCAGAACAGACAATGGCTGAGCTCTCAACTCTTCTTTTAAAGGGCTCAAATTTGAGTTTTCCTATGACAGCTTTCTCAGCAAACTCCTAACGAGGTAAAATTGGCTACTCGTGGACTTGGTTCTCTGTATCCGGCATATTTCTCAACAACGGCCCCTAGAATACATTAGGGCACCTGAGGTTGTGCTTGATACAAAATAGGCATTCAATATCTACAGACTGGCATCAATATTGACACTTACAGACTGATAGAATGACTGGCTTATTAGATATCTAATCACTTGCAGTGCTCTCATCAAGCCCATGATGGATTAATTCACACTCCTGTACTTTTGCACATGCATTCTCTCTGGTCAGAGTCTTGACTAGCTGAGTCATTAAGGCAAGTAGAAAATGAGCAGAAAAGAGGGGAGAAATAGTCAACATGTATCAAGAACCTGCTGAGCCAGGTACCGTGCCAAGCACTTTACATTAATTAGTTAATTTAACCTCACAATAGCCAAATGAGGCAGGGACCATTATCATTCCCATTTGACAATATAGAAAACTGAAACCAGGGAGATCAATGAACTTTCCCATAGTTACACAACTAGTGTGGAAATTGGACTCAGTTTCTGTCTGTATGACTATAGCTCTCAAGCTATTAGGCTGGTGCAAAAGTAATTGTGGTTTTTGACTTTTTTTTTTTTTTTTTTAAAGGCAAAAACCACAATTACTGTTGCACCAACACAATGATAACCTTCAATCGTTCTAACTTATCTGGTTAGTTAATGCAAGCTTGTTTTGCAAAATCTTTGCAGCTAACCATTTCTCCAAGGAGCAGAGCCTGGCATGGCAGTCATTTCAATGTTTCCCCTTTGTGCAGAGTTAGATGAGATTATTACTATGTGACTATTCAGATTTGTGTTTTTCCTGTTCCTTGAAGGCATGGGTGATGTCATCTTATCTCCTGAGTCGCCTGGACATTTCCTGAGTCCTAGTTGAATAAATGGATGAGTGTCCTTATTGTACAAATTTTTATCACAGTTGTCATATGCATTGCAGTTATTTATTTTATAATCTTATAATCTTTTTCCTGGCCTTGCTTCTGATGTTGTTTAGAAACATCTGCTGAATGAATAAAATAATGAAAAATTGAAGTTAAGAATAAACACAAGTGATTGTGGTGTGGAAGGCTTGTTTCCAAATCTTACTTGCTACACTTAAAAATTTATTTATTCTTATCTGTCTGAATAATTCCAACTCAAATGTCAAGACTCAAGACATGCATCTTTTCCTCAGAAAATGCCACTGCCCCCAATATTTACACCCAGGGTGCACCCAGACCGACAGGGAGAAAAGGCTCATTGTTGGAGACTCTAGCTCTGACCAGAGCTGGATGATGGCACTTCGCATGTTGTAATGCAACTCTTTATTTGGGTCTAGGTCTCCTAATAGGCTAAGACCTAGAGACTAATATTTTACTTAACTGTATGTCTTTAATATGTAGCATATTTCTTAGCATGCAGCAGACAGTTATTGACTATTAACTGCTATTTGTTAGATGAGTGAGTCATTTTGTATGTTTATAAATAGGGGTGGGAACCCAGAAAATTAATTAAAGGAAAAAGAAGCTAAAGTTAAACTTTTATTTTTTTATTTCCATAGGTTTTTGGGGAACAGGTGTTATTTGGTTACATGAGTAAATTCTTTAGTGGTGATTTGTGAGATTTTGTTGCACCCATCATCTGAGCAGTACACACTAAACCCAATTTGTAGTCTTTTATTCCTCACCCACCTCACACCCTTTCCCCTGAGTCCCCAAAGTCCATTGTATCATTCCTTTTTTCTTTTGAGACAGAGTCTCTCTCTGTTGCCAGGCTGGAGTGCAGTGGTGCGATCTCGACTCACTGCAACCTCTGTCTCCTGGGTTCAAGCAATTATCTTGCCTCAGCCTCCCAAGTAGCTGGGTCTACAGGCACGCACCACCATGCCCAGCTAACTTTTTGTACCTTTAGTAGAGATGGGGTTTCATCATGCTGGCCAGGATGGTCTTGATTTCTTGACCTTGTGATCCACTCACCTTGGGCTCCCAAAGTGTTGGAATTACAGGCATGAGCTACCACCCCTGGCCCACTGTACCTCTTATGCCTTTGCACCCTCATATCTTAGCTCCCACTTATGAGTGAGAACATACAACGTTTGGTTTTCCATTCCTGAGTCACTTTACTTAGAATAATAGTTTCCAGTTCCATCCAGGTTGCTGCAAATGCTGTTAATTTGTTCCTTTTTATTATTGAGTAGTATTCTGTTGTATATATACGCCACAATTTTTTTTATCCAATTGTTGATTGATGAGGATTTGAGCTGGTTCCATATTTTTGCAATTGTGAATTGTGCTGCTATAAACATGTCTGTGCAGGTATCTTTTTCGCATAATGACTTCTTTTCCTCTGGGGAGATACCTAGTAGTGGGATTGCTGAATCAAACGGTAGTTCTACTTTTAGTTATTTAACGAACCTCCACACTGTTTTCCATAACAGTTGTACTAGTTTACATTCCCACCAGCAGTGTAGAAGTGTTCCCTGTTCACTGCATCCATGCCAACATCTATTTTTTTAAATTTTTTTTATTATGGCCATTCTTACAGGAGTAAGGTGGTATCACATTGTGGGTTTGATTCGCATTTCCCTGATCATTAGTGATGTTGAGCATTTTTCACATATTTGTTGGCCATTTGTATACCTTCTTTTGAGAATTGTCTATTCATGCCCTTAGCTCACTTTTTGATAGGATTGTGTGTTTTTTTCTTGCTGATTTCTTTGAGTTCATTATAGATTCTGAGTATTAGTCCTTTGTCAAATGTATAGATTGTGATGATTTTTCTCCCACTCTGTAGGTTGTCTGTTTACTCTGTTGACTGTTCCTTTTGCTGTGCTGAAGCTGCCTTTTAGTTTAACTAAGTCCCATCTATTTATCTTTGTTTTTGTTGCATTTGCTTTTGGGTTCTTGCTCATGAAGTCTTTGCCTGAGCCAGTGTCAAGAAGGGTTTTTCCAATGTTATCTTCTAGAATTTGTATAGTTTCAGGTCTTAGATTGAAGCTCTTGATCCAACTTGAGTTGATTTTTGTATAAGGTGAGAGATGAGGATCCAGTTTCATTCTTTGACATGTGGCTTGCCAATTATCCCAGCACCATTTGTTGACGATCAGTTGGCTGTAGGTATTTGGGTTTATTTCTGGGTTCTTAATTGTGTTCGATTGGTCTATGTGCCTATTTTTATACCAGTATCATACTGTTTTCATTACTTTGGCCTTGTAGTATAGTTTAAAGTCAGGTGATATAATGCCTCCAAATTTGTTTTGCTTAGTCTTGCTTTGGTTATGCATATTTTTTTTTTGTTCCATATGGATTTTAGGATTGTTTTTCCCAGTTCTGTGAACAATGATGGTGGTATTTTGGCAGGAATTGCATTGAATTTGTAGATTGCTTTTGGCAGTATGGTTATTTTCACAATGCTGATCCTACCCATCCATGAGCATGGGATGTGTTTCCATTTGTTTGTGTCATCTATGATTTTTTTCAGTAGTGTTTTGTAGTTTTTCTTGTAGATATCTTTCACCTCCTTGATTATGTATATTCCTAAGTATTTTATTTTATTTTATTGCAGCTATTGTAAAAGGAGTTGAGTTCTTGATTTGATTCTCAGCTTGGTCGCTGTTGGTGTATAGCAGAGCTACTGATTTGTGTACATTAATTTTGTATCTTGAAACTTTGCTGAATTCATTATCAGTTATAGAAGCTTTTTGGAGAAGACGTTAGGGTTTTCTAGGTACATGATTGTATCATCAGCAAACAGCGACAGTTTGACTTCTTCTTTACCAATTTGGGTGTCCTTTTTTCTCTCTCTTGTCCGATTGCTCTGTCAAGAACTTCTAGTACTATGTTGAATAGAAGTGGTGAGAGTGGGCATCCTTATGTTGTTCCAGTTCTCAGAAGGAATGTTTTCAACTTTTCCCCATTCAGTATTATGTTGGCTGTGGCTTTGTCATAGATGGCTTGTATTACATTGCAGTATGTTCCTTATATGCTGATTTTGCTGAAGGTTTTAATCATAAAGGGATGCTGGATTTTGTTAAATGCCTTTTTTGTGTCTGTGGAAATGATCATGTGATTTTTTTAAAAATTCTGTTTATGTGGTGTATGTATATAAATTGCATATATCATATACATAATATTTTTCTGTATTTGCTGTTTAAGATTGGAGAAGGAACAATGGTCCCCTTCCCCACATCTACAACTATCAACACTTCAAAGTATGGTTAAAAAAGACTCTAATTACTTAAAAATAGAATAATGTATCTTTCCATGGATGGGGTGTCCATGTTTGTATTACCTTGAGATCAAATTCTGACAGAGTATATGGGAACATTTCTCTTTTGCCTTATTCCAACCCCACATTTATTAGTCCAAAATTAAAATGTGTATTATCTTTTGACTGATCAATGAAATGGGTACAAGTCAAAGACTACAAAGCATTTCAAGAAAGACTTAGGAAGATCTGAGTACTGTACAAGCAAACAAGATTTTGATTTAGATTATTTCTTAATACTTCCTAAAGTTAAGCAATTTCCTGTAGAACAATTGAATAATTTCCCAAAGTAAAACATATTTCTGCTGTTGTAGAAAAGCAAGACAATTAATTTTCTCCTTAAATCTTCTTATTCTTTTTATGCTTGCATCTATTTAGTATACAAATCAAAGGGATAAAAAATTGATGTACAGACAGTCCCCAGTTTACAATGGTTTGACTTGACTTTTCAACTTTATGATGGTGCAAAAAACATACACATTCAATAGAAAGTGGTAAGACACTCTCCTGTGATGCTGCAGCTCCCAGTCAGCCAAGCCTTCACAAGGGTAATCAGCTGGTATTCTATAGTGTCCTGTGTTGTCAGATGGTTTTGCCCAACTGTAGCCTAATGTAAGGTGTCTGAGCACGTTTAAGGTAGCCTAGGCTAAGCTACAATGTTAAGTAGTTTAGGGGTATTAAAGGCACTTTAAAGTTATGACATTTTCAACTTACAATGTTTATGGAGATGAAACCTTATGTTAAGTCAAAGAGCATCTGTATAAGCAGGAACATTATCCTTATGTAAATGAGATCAAAAAAGAGAAGCATTCACTAAGATGATTTCTTTTAGTACTATTTTCTTGATAAGGAAAAAAAGACAATTAGTTGACCAAATTTTTAAAAAATTACATTTTATATTTTTAAAGCATATCAATTCTATACAGGCCACCTAAATATTAGACTTTCAGATATGTTACTTCTAACATATTCTGAAGGCATTTTTATATGTATGTAAATGTGTATATATAGACATTTACATACATATATAGACATTTACATACATATATATCTTTACATCTCTGAAATTAGTATTGAAATATGTGAGAAACAGGATTTGTTGTGTGTACTCATTTTAAAAACACTGTAAAACAGTAAAATATTTTTCATTGTGGAAAATGATTAAAATGGTATTATGTAGAATTATTTTACAGCTGATGACATAAGGGGTGATTTTTTCAAAAAATTCTTTTACTATTTTGAAGTGTCCTTTTAAAAGAATGATACTTTTTACAACAATGATAAAATAATTACTGTAATACAAAATTTAATGTCCAAAGACATTATCAGGAACACACTGATTATTGAAAAAGTAGTTTGTAAAACCTAATGTCTAATATATTAACTAAAATAAAATTTATTTTTGTTAATCTAGGTCATAAATGCTTTTGGAATGACTTTATTCCAAGTGAAAAATCATTCAGTAGAGTCAAACTTTAGTGTTTTCCAAAGGAATTTCCTTTTAATGACTTGCAGATGTTGTTATGTTTAATGTCAATAAAAAATTGAATTCAGTTTTTTAGACATAAAAATTTACATGAAATACATCCCCCAAGTACATTAAGTGTTTTCACATTCATGAAAAAGACCATTTGGAAAAGAGTAAAAACAGATATTTTTAAAAGTTATTACTAAAAATGTTTGTTAAATATTGTAATGACTTTCCTAGAGCAACCCTTAAATTGAAAACCTAAGAAAATAATCAATTTGGGGGTGGAGCAAGATGGCCAAATAGGAACAGCTCCAGTCTCCAATTCCCAGCGCGAGCGACACAGAAGACCAGTGATTTCTGCATTTTCAACTGAGGTACTGGGGTCATCTCACTGGGAAGTGCTGGACAATTGATGCTGGTCAGCTGCGGCAGCCCGACCAGCGAGAGCTGAAGCAGGGCGAGGCATTGCCTCACCTGAGAAGTGCAAGGGGGAAGGGAATCCCTTTTCCTAGCCAGGGGAACTGAGACACACAACACCTGGAAAATCGGGTAATTCCCACCCCAATGCTGCGCTTTAAGGCAAACGGGCACACCAGGAGATTATACCCACACCTGGCCAGGAGGGTCCCACGGCCACGGAGCCTCCCTCATTGCTAGCACAGCAGTCTGCGATCTAACAGAAACGGCAGCAGCGAGGCTGGGGGAGGGGCGCCCACGATTGCTGAGGCTTAAGTAGGTAAACAAAGCCGCTGGGAAGCTCGAACTGGGTGGAGCTCACAGCAGCTCAAAGAAACCTGCCTGTCTCTGTAGACTCCACCTCTGGGGACAGGGCACAGCTAAACAACAAAAGGGGAAGGAGCAGAGGCCTGTGCAGACACGAACGACTCTGTCTGACAGCTTTGAAGAGAGCAGTGGATCTCCCAACACGGAGGTTGAGATCTGAGAACGGACAGACTGTCTGCCTCAAGTGGGTCCCTGACCCCTAAGTAGCCAAACTGGGAGACATCCCCCACTAGGGGCAGTCTGACACCCCACACCTCACAGGGTGGAGTACACCCCTGAGAGGAAGCTTCCAAAGGAAGAATCAGACAGGTACACTCGCTGTTCAGCAATATTCTATCTTCTGCAACCTCTGCTCCTGATACCCAGGCAAACAGGGTCTGGAGTGGACCTCAAGCAATCTCCAACAGACCTACAGCTGAGGGTCCTGACTACTAGAAGGAAAACTATCAAACAGGAAGAACACCTATACCAAAACCCCATCAGTACGTCACCATCATCAAAGACCAGAGGCAGATAAAACCACGAAGATGGGGAAGAAGCAGGGCAGAAAAGCTGGAAATTCAAGAAATAAGAGCGCATCTCCCCCTGCAAAGGAGTGCAGCTCATCGCCAGCAACGGATCAAAGCTGGTCAGAGAATGACTTTGACGAAATGAGAGAAGAAGGCATCAGTCCATCGAATTTCTCAGAGCTAAAGGAGGGATTACGTACCCAGTGCAAAGAAACTAAAAATCTTGAAAAAAGAGTGGAAGAATTGATAGCTAGAATAATTAATGCAGAGTAGGTCATAAATGAAATGACAGAGATGAAAACCATGACACAAGAAATACGTGACAAATCCACAAGCTTCAGTAACCGCCTCGATCAACTGGAAGAAAGAATATCAGTGATTGAGGATCAAATGAATGAAATGAAGCGAGAAGAGAAACCAAAAGAAAAAAGAAGAAAAAGAAATGAACAAAGCCTGCAAGAAGTATGGGATTATGTAAAAAGACCAAATATATGTCTGATTGGGGTGCCTGAAAGTGAGGGGGAAAATGGAATCAAGTTGGAAAACACTCTTCAGGATATCATCCAGGAGAACTTCCCCAACCTAGGAGGGCAGGCCAACATTCAAATTCAGGAAATACAGAGAACACCACAAAGATAATCCTCAAGAAGAGCAATTCCAAGACACATAATTGCCAGATTCACCAAAGTTGAAATGAAGGAAAAAATCTTAAGGGCAGCCAGAGAGAAAGGTCGGGTTACCCACAAAGGGAAGCCCATCAGACTAACAGCAGACCTTTCAGCAGAAACTCTACAAGCCAGAAGAGAGTGGGGGCCAATATTCAACGTTCTTAAAGAAAAGAATTTTAAACCCAGAATTTCATATCCAGCCAAACTAAGTTTCATAAGTGAAGGAGACATAAAATCCTTTACAGATAAGCAAATGCTTAGAGATTTTGTCACCACCAGGCCTGCCTTACAAGAGACACTGAAGGAAGCACTAAACATGGAATGGAACAACCAGTACCAGCCATTGCAAAAACATGCCAAAATGTAAAGACCATCGAGGCTAGGAAGAAACTGCATCAACTAACGAGCAAAATAACCAGTTAATATCATAATGGCAGGATCAAGTTCACACATCACAATATTAACCTTAAATGTTAATGGACTAAATGCTCCAATTAAAAGACACAGACTGGCAAATTGGATAAAGAGTCAAGACCCATCAGTCTGCTGTATTCAGGAGACCCATCTCACATGCAGAGACATACATAGGCTCAAAATAAAGGGATGGAGGAAGATCTACCAAGCAAATGGAGAAAAAAAAAAGGAGGGGTTGCAATCCTAGTCTCTGATAAAATAGACTTTAAACCATCAAAGATCAAAAGAGACAAAGAAGGCCATTACATAATGGTAAAGGGATCAATTCAACAGGAAGAGCTAACTATCCTAAATATATGTGCACCCAATACAGGAGCACCCAGATTCATAAAGCAAGTCCTTAGACACTTACAAAGAGACTTAGACTCCCATACAATAATAATGGGAGACTTCTACACTCCACTGTCAACATTAGGACAGATCAACGAGACAGAAAGTTAACAAGGATATTCAGGAATTGAACTCATCTCTGCACCAAGCGGACCTAATAGACATCTATAGAACTCTCCACCACAAATCAACAGAATATACATTCTTCTCAGCACCACATCACACTTATTCCAAAATTGACCACATAATTGGAAGTAAAGCACTCCTTAGCAAATGTACAAGAACAGAAATTATAACAAAATGTCTATCAGACCACAGTGCAATCAAACTAGAACTCAGGACTAAGAAACTCAATCAAAACCACTCAACTACATGGAAACTGAACAACCTGCTCCTGAATGACTACTGGGTACATAACGAAATGAGGGCAGAAATAAAGATGTTCTTTGAAACCAATGAGAACAAAGATACAACATACCAGAATCTCTGGGACACATTTGAAGCAGTGTGTAGAGGGAAATTTATAGCACTAAATGCCCACAAGAGAAAGCAGGAAAGACCTCAAATTGACACTGTAACATCACAATTAAAGGAACTGGAGAAGCAAGAGCAAATACATTCAAAAGCTAGCAGAAGGCAAGAAATAACTAAGATCAGAGCAGAACTGAAGGAGATAGAGACACAAAAACCCTCCAAAAAATCAATGAATCCAGGAGTTGGTTTTTGAAAAGATCAACAAAATTGACAGACTGCTAGCAAGACTAATAAAGAAGAAAAGAGAGAAGAATCAAACAGACGCAATAAAAAATTATAAAGGGGATATCACCACGGACCCCACAGAAATACAAACTACCATCAGAGAATACTATAAACACCTCTACGCAAATCAACTGGAAAATCTAGAAGAAATGGATAATTTCCTGGACACTTACACTCTCCCAAGACTAAACCAGGAAGAAGTTGAATCCCTGAATAGACCAATAGCAGGCTCTGAAATTGAGGCAATAATTAATAGCCTACCCACCAAAAAAAGTCCAGGACCGGATGGATTCACAGCTGCATTCTACCAGAGGTACAAGGAGGAGCTGGTACCATTCCTTCTGAAACTATTCCAATCAATTGAAAAAGGGAGAATCCACCCTAACTCATTTTATGAGGCCAACATCATCCTGATACCAAAGCCTGGCAGAGACACAACAAAAAAAGAAAATTTTAGACCAATATCCCTGATGAACATTGATGCAAAAATCCTCAATAAAATCCTGGCAAACCGGATTCAGCAGCATATCAAAAAGCTTATCCACCATGATCAAGTGGGCTTCATCCCTGGAATGCAAGGCTGGTTCAACATTCGCAAATCAATAAACATAATCCAGTATATAAACAGAACCAAAGACAAGAACCACATGATTATCTCAATAGATGTAGAAAAGGCTTTTGACAAAATTCAACAGCCCTTCATGCTAAAAACGCTCAATAAATTCGGTATTGATGGAACGTACCTCAAAATAATAAGAGCTATTTATGACAAACCCACAGCTAATATCATACTGAATGGACAAAAACTGGAAAAATTCCCTTTGAAAACTGGCACAAGACAGGGATGCCCTCTCTCACCACTCCTATTCAACATAGTGTTGGAAGTTCTGGCTAGGGCAATCAGGCAAGAGAAAGAAATCAAGGGTATCCAGTTAGGAAAAGAAGAAGTCAAATTGTCCCTGTTTGCAGATGACATGATTGTATATTTAGAAAACCCCATTGTCTCAGCCCAAAATCTCCTTAAGCTGATAAGCAACTTCAGCAAAGTCTCATGATACACAATTAATGTGCAAAAATCACAAGCATTCTTATACACCAGTAACAGACAAACAGAGAGCCAAATCAGGAATGAACTTCCATTCACAATTGCTTCAAAGAGAATAAAATACCTAGGAATCCAACTTACAAGGGATGTAAAAGACCTCTTCAAGGAGAACTACAAACCACTGCTCAGTGAAATCAAAGAGGACACTAACAAATCGAAGAACATACCATGCTCATGGATAGGAAGAATCAATATCGTGAAAATGGCCATACTGCCCAAGGTTATTTATAGATTCAATGCTATCCCCATCAAGCTACCAATGAGTTTCTTCACAGAATTGGAAAAAACTGCTTTCAAGTTCATATGGAACGAAAAAAGAGCCCGCATTACCAAGACAATCCTAAGTCATAAGAACAAAGCTGGAGGCATCACGCTACCTGACTTCAAACTATACTACAAGGCTACAGTAACCAAAACAGCATGGTACTGGTAGCAAAACAGAGATATAGACCAATGGAACAGAACAGAGTCCTCAGAAATAATACCACACATCTACAGCCATCTGATCTTTGACAAACCTGAGAGAAACAAGAAATGGGGAAAGGATTCCCTATTTAATAAATGGTGCTGGGAAAACTGGCTAGCCATAAGTAGAAAGCTGAAACTGGATCCTTTGCTTACTCCTTATATGAAAATTAATTCAAGATGGATAAGAGACTTAAATGTTAGACCTAATACCATAAAAACCCTAGAAGAAAACCTAGGTAGTACCATTCAGGACATAGGCATGGGCAAGGACTTCATGTCTAAAACACCAAAAGCAATGGCAGCAAAAGCCAAAATTGACAAATGGGATCTAATTAAACTAAAGAGCTTCTGCACAGCAAAAGAAACTACCAGCAGAGTGAACAGGCAACCTACAGAATGGGAGAAAATTTTTGCAATCTACTCATCTGACAAAGGGCTAATATCCAGAATCTACAAAGAACTCAAACAAATTTACAAGAAAAAAACAAACAACCCCATCAAAAAGTGGGCAAAGGATATGAACAGACATTTCTCAAAAGAAGACATTCATACAGCCAACAGACACATGAAAAAATGCTCATCATCACTGGCCATCAGAGAGATGCAAATCAAAACCACAGTGAGATACCATCTCACACCAGTTAGAATGGCAATCATTAAAAAGTCAGGAAACAACAGGTGCTGGAGAGGATGTGGAGAAATAGGAACACTTTTACACTGTTGGTGGGATTGTAAACTAGTTCAACCATTATGGAAAACAGTATGGCGATTCCTCAAGGATCTAGAACTAGATGTACCATATGACCCAGCCATCCCACTACTGGGTATATACCCAAAGGATTATAAATCATGCTGCTATAAAGACACATGCACACACATGTTTATTGCGGCACTATTCACAATAGCAAAGACTTGGAATCAACCCAAATGTCCATCTGTGACAGACTGGATTAAGAAAATGTGGCACATATACACCATGGAATATTATGCAGCCATAAAAAAAGATGAGTTTGCGTCCTTTGTAGGGACATGGATGCAGCTGGAAACCATCATTCTTAGCAAACTATCACAAGAACAGAAAACCAAACACCGCATGTTCTCACTCATAGGTGGGAACCGAACAATGACATCACTTGGACTCGGGAAGGGGAACATCACACATCGGGGCCTATCATGGGGAGGGGGGAGGGGTGAGCGGGGAGGGATTGCATTGGGAGTTATACCTGATATAAATGATGAATGAATGGGTGCTGACGAGTTGATGGGTGCAGCACACCAACATGGCACAAGTATACATATGTAACAAACCTGCACGTTATGCATATGTACCCTAGAACTTAAAGTATAATTAAAAAAAAAAAAAGAAAATAATCAATTTTATTTTAGAGAGAGAAAGGGTTTTTAGGACTGAGAAAGAAATTACTTCTTAATATTTCAAAATCCTGTACAGGTTAAGCATTCCTAATCCAAAAATTTGAAATCTGAAATGCTTCAAAATCCAAAACTTTTGAGTGCCAATTTGATTCCACAAGTGGAAAATCATACAGTTGACCTCACATGATGGGTTGCAATCAAAACGCAGGCACACAACAGACTGGTGATCATGATAACAGTGATGATGAAGATGACTGACATTGTTAATAGTTCAGAAAAAGTACCTATAGACGGCGTGGTGAAAATGTGTGATGGGCTTATTGAAGGACTAGGGCAGCATGCATTCATCACAGAACAAGAAATCACATAAGTTATAAAATCAAAGAAAGAATTCTAAGACAAAAATGAAAAATTTAAAAAATCGTTATTAATGAGGCAGAGGACATTCTGGAAGAAACATTTTAAAAAGTCATCCAATAGGATGCTTCTTCATCTTTAGAGGAACCACTTTCTGGTGTTCCTCTAAAGGAACCAGAAGTATAGTAACCTTGTAATCTAAACAGAAGATTGCAGGTGGAGACTGAAAGTCTGTCATTGCTTGTGGATGTTGTTGTTTAACGGCTGATACGGGCATTCTGGTGATGACACAGTGCTGTTTGGTTACCTCCAACATATTTTTTCACTGTATCAATGGTGTGTCCTCTTTTTTACAGTTAAATACTTATGTGTGAATAAGTGTAAGCAAATGATTGCTTGTTAATAGCATATAAATTCAGAGTCAGGAGTGATGGTAATGCCAGAAGAAAACCCTCAGATTATCCACGAGAGGCTGAGATAGTGACACTTTTGCTTCCTGATGAGTCAACGTACACAAACTTTGTTTCGTGTGCAAATCTATTTAAAAATATTGTAGAAAATTATCTTTAGGCTGTGTGTAACAGTGTATATGAAACATAAATTTTGTGTTGTGACTTGGGTTCTGTCCCCAAGATATTTCATTATGTATATGCAAATATTCCAAAATCTGAAAAACTCCAAAACACTTCTTATCCCAAGCGTTTTGGATAAGGGATACTCAACACGTTTTGTTTTTTTTAATCTGCATTTTAAATTTTCTGAAAAAATATATGGAAAAAGACATCTCTAAAAAAAGCACTCCTTAAAAAGGCATAAAGTTTCTATTTCAATATATGTTAGTAATTCACAAAGTAATCCTCTAATACAGCATCACAATCGGCTGGAGATTCCCGTTGAAATAATGTGGGTGGGACTTAGGGATATATGGCCTGAGGCATCTCATCATAGGATCTTTTAGAGACCACAGTGGCTGGAAAACAAGCTAGAATTTCACTCCCACCAGCTCCTTAGCTCTTCTTAACAAGTCCCACGCAGCCACGTAGTGATGGTGAAGGCGGTTGACCATAAGATGCCTCTGAGAGATGGGTTTAAATCTTTAAAGAATAATTTTATGACATGGAGAAATTTGTTAAGAATAGGCTCTTTATTCTTTTCTCTGTTAGAATCTGCTTTTAAGAATGCAGGTGCCTAAGCCCTGTCATGAGGCTCCCCAATTAGAATATGACTTGGTCTCACCTGTTTCTGGATTCTTACCTCTGTATTTTCCCAAACTGTTTGGTTCTCTGATTTCTACTTTGACTGATTTTTTTCTCTTCCAATGTGTCATTTGCTCTCTTGCTTCGAGGCCTCCACATATAATATCTCTTCTGCCTAAAATACTATTCTCTACCCATCTCCCCATCCCTGTACTTCTTTTATCTTCTTGGTTAATCACGACTCTCTGCAGAGAAGGTGCCCAGATGTGTGCTTCTCTAGAACTTTGCCCTTTTCTCTGTCATAATACTTGCAATTGCCTCTTTGTTTACTTACCTTGCTAGACTGCAAGTTTCTTGAAGTCAGGAAGAGTGACTCATTAGCTTATCATGCGATTTCAGTGCCCAGCACAATGCTAGGCCCTCAAGAAGTATTTACTAAATGAAGAATCCAGATTAAAAAAAAAATGTTTCATGGGTACATAGTAGGTATATATCTTTATGGGGTACATAAGATGTTTTAATACAGGCATGCAATATGAAATAAACACATCATGAAGAATGGGGTATCCATCCCCTCAAGCATTTTTCCTCTGAGTTACAAACAATCTAATTACACTCTTTAAATCATTAAAATGTACAATTAAATTATTATTGACTATAGTCACCCTACTGTGCTATCAAATAGTAGGTCTTATTCACTCTTTCTATTTTTTTCATACCCCTTAACCATCCCCAACTGCCCACTCCAAGGATCCAGATTTTTTACCCTCTCCCCATATTTTTTTAAAGCTTATTTTATTTTTTCTTTCCTAAGGGTGCTAAAATTCTGATAAATCATTCAGAAATAATAACATCATAATATTAGCATTTATTTAGTCATCTATCAAGTCGTCCTCCCACCCCCAGAATTAGGGCATGTGGGTGAAGTCTTAGGAGCCTGCAACATTTTTTTTTTTTTCTTTTAAAGGGGCTAGGCACACATATCAAGTTGCTCCTTGGCATTTTAAATGCTATTAGATTTAGAGTTAAGACATGCTCTAAATGAAGTACCAATTACTAGTCACTGGTTCAAAATTCAAGGGGGAAGAATAAAGGAGTTGAGGGTGAAGTCAATAAGTAGTCTTCTGCCTCGACTCTGAATCTGCGCCCTGATTTGTCCCCGTTCCTCTCCTCCTCACACCCACCCTGCCTGTGAAGTCACTTCTACTCTGGAATCTGGGATAAATCCTAACTTCAGTAAAAAGGAGTTTAAGTATTTGTAACTGAGTTATCAGGGAGAATCAACCTTGAATCCATGTTTCTCTGGTTTTAAAATGACCTTTTATTTTATTTCTAGGAGATGCAATTCTTGACTTATGATGAAATCAGTTCCCCAATTTATACTGCATTCGTGGAAACTGGGTCTCGGGCAGCATCTCAGCAATTCCTTCCAACCTAAAGTTCTCTCATCTGCTGGTAACCAGTCCATTTCTATTGGCGTTCAAGCAATCACAAACACATCCTACTTTTGAGAAATGTGAGCACATGGTTCCCAGCCCCTTCCTAAAACTCTGCCTTGGATATAAAACATATCCCTGGGTAGCTCTTTTTCTGTCATCACTTCTGCCAGATGTTGATTGCAGAATTCCTGTTTGTTTATTATTAACATTAATTCCAAGAGATGTGCTACCCTCTGTCCAGAACATGAAGTACTTGACTTGCACCTATCTTGCTTATGATTTGTATTTCATTTGCACATCGTCCAA